>NC_036873.1:1295411-1333895 GCF_002910315.2 Salvelinus sp. IW2-2015
AGCATTGCAGGTATTCACCTCTAGCATGCAGCATGTGCAGGTATTCACCTCTAGCCTGCAGGTATTCAGATCTAGCCTGCAGGTATTCAGATCTAGCATGCAGGTATTCATCTCCGGTGTACATTTGAAATCATCATCCACATTAGCTTAGCTGCCGATGAGCTTGTCTAATGTAGTCCTCTTAAGGGCACTCCGGACAATCAAGTTTAAAATATAGTGTGACACAGGTTGTAGCAGAGTGTCGTTAGCCTAACTAATAGCCTCCGTCTTCCTCTCCAAGCAGGCGGACTAGGAGTATCTGCTGTTACTGGGATCATAGTGGGAGCCCTGCTGGGGACAGCACTGCTCATGGCCTTCTACTTCATCAGGTAAAACGGCACTTTCAACCGCTAAAATGCAGGTATTCACCTCTAGCATGCAGGTATTCAGATCTAGCCTGCAGGTATTCAGATCTAGCATGCAGGTATTCACCTCTAGCATGCAGGTATTCAGATCTAGCATGCAGGTATTCACCTCTAGCCTGCAGGTATTCAGATCTAGCCTGCAGGTATTCAGATCTAGCATGCAGGTATTCATCTCCGGTGTACATTTGAAATCATCATCCACATTAGCTTAGCTGCCGATGAGCTTGTCTAATGTAGTCCTCTTAAGGGCACTCCAGACAATCAAGTTTAAAATATAGTGTGACACAGGTGTGTAGCAGAGGTGTCGTTAGCCTAACTAATAGCCTCCGTCTTCCTCTCCAAGCAGGCGGACTAGGAGTATCTGCTGTTACTGGGATCATAGTGGGAGCCCTGCTGGGGACWGCACTGCTCATGGCCTTCTACTTCATCAGGTAAAACGGCACTTCAACCGCTTAAATTAAAAGTTTAATTAAAAGTTTGGCTCATTTCAACTGGATTCAATTTAACCTCACCTCAAAGACAGCACTGATCTATAGGAAAAGCATAACGACTGACAGCTATAGGGGGAATACAGACATGACAGGTATAGGGTGAATACAGACATAGGAATACAGACATGACAGCTTTAGGGGGAATACAGACAGTGACAACTGTAGGGGAAACTACAGACGTGACAGCTATAGGGGAATACAGACGTGACAACTGTATGGGAATACAGACGGACATGTAGTGGGAATACAGACTGACAATGTAGTGGGAATACAGACGACAGCTATAGTGGGAATCAGACGTGACAGTATAGGGGAATACAGACGTGACAACTATAGTGGGAATACAGACAGACAGCTATAGTGGAATACAGACATGACAGTCGTATAAGTGGGAATACAGACGTGACAGCTTATAGTGGGAATACAGACGTGACAGCTATAGGGGAATACAGACGTGACAATATAAGTGGGAATACAGACGTGACAACTGCTAGTGGGGAATACAGACATGACAGCTATAGTGGAATACAGACTGACAGCTATAGGGATACAGACTGACAGCTATAGGGGGAATACAGACGTGACAGCTATAGGGGAATACAAGACTGACAGCTTGGGGGAATACAGACGTGACAGCTTTGGGAATACAGACATGACAGCTTATGAGGTAAGCATCACAGTAAACATACATAACTTGCCTGGTCTAAATGAAATCGTAATGAATGTGAAACTCAAGGCTTGTTGTTGTTGCTAACAGGAAGAACTACACATAACCGTGAGAGACGCACAGCCAGGGAGGAACGTGACACGGGGAAACATCGTCAGCTACGAGAAGATTCTGTCAGATCGATCTTCTCGGCGGCGTAGAGCCTCGCCGCTTCCTGACGGTTCCGTTCCAGCCGAGCATCATGGGAATGTGACCAAAGACTCGACACACTGTACCCTGCTGTCAGAGTACTCATGCTATTTAAAGAAAGACATAGTGTCATTGTTTTGTGTATTTTTTTTTTTGGGGGGGGGGTGTTTAACTTTTGGAATTTCATCAACTCAGGAAAGTTAGCTGTCACAAAAGCACCACTTGTATGTCATCTCTGCAGAAAGATATAGGTGTGTATTCTCCCCTTAAGAGGCCAGCACGGAAGCATTTTATAGTCTGTGCAAATTGCTTTTAGTAATCATTAAGACCTTAGTAGTAAACACTGCGTAGTTGTCAATGTACAGAATCGGGTGTGAATGTATTCAGATAATGGACGCCTGTGATGTCATGAGACTTTGGAAAAGTTTTGACCTGTTTGTCAGTAAATGCATTTGCTTCCATCCTGCTGTGTTTTAGTCAACCAGATACTGTGTAGGCCAGGTCAGAGGTTAACTGGTTAGACCAGTCAGAGGTAACTGGTATAGGCAGGTCAGAGGTAACTGGTATAGGCCAGGTCAGAGGTTAACTGGTGTAGGCCAGGTCAGAGGTTTATAGGCCGGTCAGAGGTAACTGTGTAGGCCAGGTCAGAGGTTAATGGTTAGGCCAGGTCAGAGGTTAACTGGTTAGGCCAGGTCAGAGTAACTGGTGTAGGCAGATCAGAGGTTAACTGGTGTAGGCCAGGTCAGAGGTTAATGGTGTAGGCCAGGTCAGAGGTTAACTGGTGTAGGCCAGGTCAGAGGTTAACTGGTGTAGGCCAGGTCAGAGGTTAACTGGTATAGGCCAGGTCAGAGGTTAACTGGGTAGGCCAGGTCAGAGGTTAACTGGTAGGCCAGTCAGAGGTAATGGTATAGGCCAGGTCAGAGGTTAATGTGTAGGCCAGGTCAGAGGTAACTGGTGTAGGCCAGGTCAGAGTTAATGGTGTAAGGCAGTCAGGTATGTGTAGGCCAGGTAGAGGTAACTGGTAGCCAGGTCAGAGGTTAACTGGTGTAAGGCCAGGTCAGAGGTTAACTGGTGTAGGCCAGACAGAGTTAAACTGGTGTAGGCCAGAGTCAGAGGTAACTGGTGGGCAGATCAGAGGTTAACTGGTGTAGGCAGTCAGAGGTTAACTGGTGTAGGCCAGGTCAGAGGTAACTGGTATAGGTAGAGGTACATGAAGCCGGTAGAGTACTGGTGTAGGCAGGTCAGAGGTTAACTGGTATAGCCAGGTAGGGTAATGGTATAGCCAGGTCAGAGGTAACTGGTATAGGCAGGTCAGAGGTTAACTGGTGTAGGCCAGGTCAGGGTTAACTGGTGTAGGCCAGGTCAGAGGTTAACTGTGTAGGCCAGGTCAGAGGTTAACTGGTGTAGGCCAGTCAGAGGTTAACTGGTGTAGGCCAGATCAGAGGTTAAACTGGTGTAGGCCAGTCAGAGGTTAACTGGTGTAGGCAGTCAGAGGTTAACTGGTACGGCCAGATCAGAGGTAACTGGTATAGGCCAGGTCAGAGGTAACTGGTGTAGGCCGGCAGAGGTTAACTGGTTAGGCAGTCAGAGGTTAACTGGTATAGGCCAGTCAAGGTTAACTGGTGTAGGCCAGGTCAGAGGTACTGGTATAGGCCAGTCAGAGGTAATGGTATACGGAAGGTCAGAGGTTACGGTAGCATAGTATGGTATAGACCAGGTCAGAGGTAACTGGGTATGGCCAGGTCAGAGGTTACTGGTATAGGCCAGGTTAGGGTAACTGGTATAGGACAGGTCAGAGGTTAAGGTATAGGACAGGTCAGAGGTAACTGGTATAGGCCAGGTCAGAGGTAACTGGTAGTGGCCAGGTCAGAGGTTAACTGGTGTAGGCCAGGTCAGAGTTAACTGGTATGGCAGTAGAGGTTAACTGGTGTAGGCCAGGTCAGAGGTTAACTGTGTATAGGCAGGTCAGAGGTAAACTGGTATAGAGGTCAGAGGTTAACTGGTATAGGCCAGGTCAGAGGTAACTGGTATAGGCCAGGTCAGAGTAATGGTCTAAGACCAGGTCAGAGGTTAACTGGTAGACCAGGTCAGAGGTAACTGGTATAGGCCAGGTCAGAGGTTAACTGGTGTAGGCCAGGTCAGAGGTTAACTGGTATAGGCCAGGTCAGAGTAACTGTATAACAGTCAGAGGTAACTGGTAGGCCAGGTCAGAGGTAACTGGTATAGGCCAGGTCAGAGGTAACTGGTATAGGCCAGGTCAGAGGTAACTGGTATAGACAGGTGAGGTTATGGTTAGCAGGTCAGAGGTAACTGGTATAGACCAGGTCAGAGGTAACTGGTGTAGGCCAGGTCAGAGGTAACTGGTGTAGGCCAGGTCAGAGGTTAACTGGTGTAGGCCAGGTCAGAGGTTAACTGGTGTAGGCAGGTCAGAGGTTAACTGGTATAGGCCAGGGTCAGAGGTAACTGGTATGACGAGTCAGAGGTAACTGGTGTAGGCCAGGTCAGAGTTACTGGTGTAGGCCAGGTCAGAGGTTAACTGGTGTAGGCCCAGGTCAGGAGGTTAACTGGTATAGGCCAGGTCAGAGGTTAACTGGTGTAGACCAGGTCATAGGTTAACTGGATAGGCCAGGTCAGAGGTAACTGGTATATAGAGCCAGGTCAGAGGTGACTGGTGTAGGCCAGGTAACTGGTATAGGCCAGGTCAGAGGTTAACTGGTGTAGGCCAGGTCAGAGGTGTCAGAGGTGACTGGCACATGCATCTAACTTCAGTACACTTGTTGACCAGCGATCACGTAAAATAGGGTCTATCAACGAAGGCTTTGCAGCTAAAACAATGAACTTGTTTGGAATGGTCTCTAGGTATGCTGACCCAGAGGCATGTTTACAGAGTTTCTGCATTATTGATGTATTTACATCATAGTACAATACTCAGAGTTTATATTTACATAATAATGAGGAATTCCCTTTGACCATTGGGGGAAACAAACATTATTTTCTATTGAYCCGCAGTGTMAAAAGAGCCAACATCGTCGTTGATTTTTTTTGTTATACAGAAATAACAAAATAACAATACATGCCGAAAATCTGCTGTGTTGTTCAATGTAACCAGGTAAAAAACAAATCCCGGCCTATGGTCTGCAATGTTCTCACGTAGGGAAATATAGAGCCTGCAAGAAGAGCCCTGTGGCTTCAGGCTATGTGGCGTGGGACCGTGGGAAATGTGGTGACCCTGTGTCCAAGTTGGCTACACATAGCTATGAATGTGGAAAACATTYCATCAGAGGTAAGACCTTTAACTAGTTTAGTGTATTCCGTTAGTAACTCCTCACTACKTGTAGTTGTATAGTCTGTTAGTAACTCCACTCACTACTTGTAGCTGTATAGTCCGTTTGTAAAGTGTTTTTGTTCTTGGCTAGCTAAAGGGCTTGTAAGTAAGCATTTCACGGTAAGGTCTACACCTGTTKTATTCGGCGCATGTGACTAATCAAATCTGATTTTGATTTTAATGTTCTGGTCAGTAGCTAGCTAGCACTCACTCACGTGGCTACAAGCACCRTCATGAAAAGGGGCATGAAGGAAGCCCTACAATATTAGGTTTTTCTAAGCAGTTAGAATGCTTGGGAACAGGCGATGTTGAAAAGTGATCTTCAGACATGTTGCACTTTTCMTAAATGTAGTTTTGTAAWGGACTAAAACAAACAAACAATGAGAAAATTGTGTTTGAAAAAGGCCAAATATTTGCTGTGAGCCAATGGGGTAACCTAGGTGACCAAAGCTGGTTCATCTCACAGATGGGCGGGGCCTCGACGTTCTCTCTAATTCCAACTAGGACTATCGAAGAATTACATATGGCAGCCATGTTAGCTCCCCGTGGGCAATGTTGACCAAAAGCAGTTTACAGAAATTTCTTMATTTTAAACAATRCCATGTAACTGAACRTCTAGAATAAAACATTTGAATCAAAATACTTGCCATGAATGGATAAATGGAAKGCTCAATGGCAGTAACATGGCGTCCATTTTAAAAGTTTGCCACACTCTCTATATACACTCACTGACCAGTTTATTAGGTACACCACCCTGTTCATGAAAATGGATTGCTTCTACAGACAGTCACCAGTCTGCCTGCTATATAAARCAGRCAGACAGGCATCGAGGCATTCAGTTACTGTTCGGTTGAACGTTAGAATGGGTAAAACAAGTGACCTAAGCGACTTTGAGTGTGATATGATCGTCGGTGCCAGGATACATTTTCAGTATCTCAGAAATGGCCGCCCTCCTGGGCCTTTCACGCACAACAGTGTCTCGGGTTTACAGAGAATGGTGCGACGTTGTGTATGTGTGCCATTCAGAAGGTGACAAAAACGCCTTTGAACATGATATGGCAGTAGGTCAAATCAAGTCAAATCAAATGGTATTTGTCACATGCGCCGAATACAAAGACCTTACAGTGAAATGCTTACTTACAAGCCCTTAACCAACAGTGCAGTTTAAAAACACATGAATAAGAAATAAAAGTAGCAAATAATTAAAGAGTAGCAGTAAAATAACAATAGYGAGGCTATAGGCGAACCTGTTTGAGTGTGTCAGGAAGTGCCACGMTGCTGGGTCTTTCAGGATCAACAGTTTCCCGTGTGTATATTATTATATATAACATAATATTAGGAAAGTGTTCATAATGTTTAGTATACTCAAGTACAGATGGTATATACACTAGATGGCCCTGTAATATTTGGCTATCTGTCTTTGCATGGATTTCACTCTGAATCAACCAATCAAAGTCAATGATGTAAGTAATACACGTATTATGTAATAATTCATCATTAATACACTTTGTAAAATGATCTGGTAAAATCCTATCTACTTTGCTTATTTTCTAAAGATTCCTTTCTAGAGAGAATATATGCAAAGGTTATTCTCTAATATATCCTTCCTCCAATATACAGTACCGGTCACAAGTTTAGACACACCTACTCATTCAAGTTTGTTTTATTTTTGTATTATTTTATACATTGTAGAATAATAGTGAAGACATCGAAACTATGAAACAACATGACATTACTTTCCACAACATATTAAATGTGTGCCTTCGGGCCATTACTCCACTACCACCTACAGTTAAAGTCGGAAGTTTACATACAGAATCATGTAGTAACCAAAAAAGTGTTAAACAAATCAAAATATATTTTATGTTTGAGATTCTTCAAAGTAGCCACCCTTTGCCTTGATGACAGCTTGGACCACTTGGCATTCTGTCAACTAGCTTCACCAGGGAATCTTTTCCAACATTCTTGAATGAGTTCCCACATATGCTGAGCACTTGTTGGCTCCCAAACCATCTCAATTGGGTTGAGGTCGGGTGATTGTGGAGGCTAGGTCATCTGATGCACCACTCCATCACTCTCCGTCTTGGTCAAATAGCCCTTACACAGCCTGGAGGTGTGTTGGGTCATTGTCCTGTTGAAAAAAAATATATAGTCCCACTAAGCCCAAACCAGATGGGATGGCGTATCGCTGCAGAATTCTGAATTCTGTAGTAGCCATGCTGGTTAAGTGTGCCTTGAATTCTAAATAAATCACTGACAGTGTCACCCGCAAAGCACCCCGACACCATCACACCTCCTTCTCCATGCTTCACGGTGGGAAATACACATGCGGAGATCATCCGTTCACCCACACCGCGTCTCACAAAGACACGGCAGTTGGAACCAAAAATCTCACATTTGGACTCATCAGACCAAAGGACAGATTTCCACCGGTCTGATGTCCATTGCTCATGTTTCTTGGCCCAAGCAAGTCTGTTCTTCTTATTGGTGTCCTTTAGTAGTGGTTTCTTTGCTGCAATCTGACCATGAAGGCCTGATTCACTCAGTCTCCTCTGAACAGTTGATGTTGAGATGTGTCTGTTACTCGAACTCTGTGAAGCATTTATTTGGGTTGCAATTTCTGAGGCTGGTAACTCTAATGAACTTATCTTCTGCAGCAAAGGTAACTCTAGGTCTTCCTTTCCTGTGGCGGTCCTCATGAGAACCAGTTTCATCATAGTGTTTGATGGTTTTTGCGACTGCACTTGAATACATTTTCAAAGTTCTTAAAATCTTCCGCATTGACTGACCTTCATGTCTTAAAGTAATGATGGACTGTCATTTCGCTTTGCTTATTTGAGCTGTTCATGCCATAATATGGACTCTGTCTTTTACCAAATATGGCTATCTTCTGTATACCACCCCTACCTTGTCACAACACAACTGATTGTTTCAAAGCCGTTAAGAAGGAAAGAAATTCCACAAATGAACTTTTAACAAGGCACACCTGTTAATTGAAATGCATTCCAGGTGGCTACCTCATGAAGCTGGTTGAGAGAATGCCAACAGTGTGCAAAGCTGTCATCAAGGCAAAGGGTGGCAACTTTAAAGAATCTCAAATATAACATATTTTTTGATTTGTTTAACACTTTTTGGGTTTCTACGTGAATCCATAAGTGTTATTTCATAGTTTTGATGTCTTCACTATTATTCTACAATGTAGAAAGTTGTAAAAATATAGAAAAACCCTTGAATGAGTAGGTGTGTCCAACATTTTGACTGGTACTRTGCACAAAATATAAACACAACATGTAAAGTGTTGGTCCCATGTTTCATGAGCTGAATTTTCCAGACGCACAAAAAGTTTATTTCTCTAAAATGTTATGCACACATATTTGTTTACATCCCWGTGAGCATTTCTCCTTTGTCAAAATTATCCATCCACCTGACAGGTGTGGCATATCAAGAAGCTGATTAAACRGCATGATCGTTACACAGGTGCACCTTGTGCTGGGGACAATAAAAGGCAACTCTAAAATGTGTAGTTTTGTCACAACACAATGCCACAGATGTCTCAAGTTTTGAGGGAGCGTGCAATTGGCATGCTGACTGCAGGAATGTCCACCAGAGCTGTTACCAGAGAATTTAACTTTCATTTCTCAACCATAAGCCACCTCCAATGTCGTTTTAAAGAATTTTGGCGGAACGTCCAACCGGCCTCACAACCGCAGACCGTGTATTGCGTCATGTGAGGGAGCGGTTTGTTGATGTCAATGTTGTGAACAGAGTGCCCCATGGTGGCGGTGGGGTTACGGTATGAGCAGGTATAAGCTACGGACAACGAACACAATGGCATGTTATTGCTGGCAATTTGAATGCACAGATACACCGTGATGAGATCCTGAGGCCCATTGTAAGTAATAATAGAAACACAACATAAAACATATAGTCACTTATTTAGTACATAGTTAAGAACACTTCTGATATGAAAAAACAGTGCAGTTTCAGGGTTAGGGAAGCCTTCAGAAAGTATTCATACTCCTTGACTTATTACACATTTTGTTGTGTTACAGCCTGAATTCAAAAAGGATTAAATTTCGATTTTTCTTCTCGGCCATCTACACACGATACCTCATAAAGACAAAGTGAAAACTTGTTTGTAGCTTTTTTTGTACATTTGTTGCAAATTAAATACAAAAAATATCAAATTTACGTAAGTATTCACTCCCCTGGGTCAATACATGTTAGAAACACTTTTGGCAGCAAATCACCTTTGGKGCGGCAGGTGGCCTAGTGGTTAGAGTGTTGGACTAGTAACCAGAAGGTTGCAAGATCRAATCCCWGAGCTGMCAARRTMAAAATCTGTCRTTCTGCCCTTGAACAAGGTAATTAACCCACTGTTCCTAGGCCGTCATTGAAAATAAGAATTTGTTCTTAACTGACTTGCCTGGACAAATAAAKGAATATATACAGGAGCTATGGATGAAGGTTTTTCAACCAATTCCAAAGCAGTTGTCTAACAGCAACGTAAAACGCTTACTACAATACCTCAGTCCCTAAGGGTTCGCCTCTTAATTAAACATTTATTGTCCTATTTGAAACAACATTATCAAATGCATCATAATCAATCAGTACATTTTTTAAAAAGCAAAGTTTCTTTACAACGACCAGCAAATTCATCAACGAAATGAAGGGCTAGATTCAATCCGTTGTCTTAAAGATCAGCGTTATCTAGCCCGATTTCTATTTAAAGGGAATGCTGCTGCGTTTGTGGAGAGACTGCGTTCCTAAAGGAGCCATATACAATCCATGTATAGACATTTAGGTTCACACTGACTCCATACACTCCTGTGAACCCACAACATCAAACKGTTCTGGGGAAAAGTTTCCTTTTCACTTTGTCAGTTGTTACAAACAGTACTAGTCGCCCGTACACAGACACACACTGACAACAACAACAACAACAAAATCCAGCTTTAATTAGTCATCAGGGAATAATCATTAGATGGACATCCTGAAACAATGTCTATTCCTCTCTAGTATCCCCTGTAAGGTTTGGTGGTTCTTACCTTTGTGTGTCTCTCATCTTCTCACCGTGTATTGAGGTGAAGAGATAATGGCCGGGATTTAATCCGATCGCCCCTTTTCGGCGATGCACATTTTTAAAGGAAAAGTTCACCCATGATAAGACTGCATTCACAGTGAACACTGCATATGTGGGCTCAATAGGAAATTACCTTTTAAAATATGAAGAAGAGCTAGCTCGGATTGGTTGGAATCCAGCCATTTGTAATTTCTCACAAAAGGGACCCAGTTGTGTCAGCAAATTCACTACCCATAATTCATTACCCATGTCTACACCAAGTACATGCTTCCATTATAGTCCTCCAAATATGAGGGTTATTGAAAACACGAGACACTTTCTCATCCCCCAATAGGAGGTGTCTCAATGTCACACCCCCCTCTCAAAAGTCTTTGTATGATTTATCAGTTTGTTTGATAATGAATTATCTATAAAAGCTACACGGAACCAGTGATGAGGACATGTACTGATTTAAGTAAAGTACCTATGTATAATAAGATGTTATTTTACGATTAGCTTTTTTTTGTAGAAATGAAATATCGGAGTGTTTATTTTAACCCCCTAGTTTTGTGTCCTGGAACAATGTCTATTCCTCTCTAGTATCTCCTGTAAGGTTTGGTGGTTCTTACTTTTGTGTGTCTCTCGTCTTCTCACCGTGTATTGAGGTGAAGAGATAATGGCCGGGATTTAATCCRATCGCCCCTTATTTTTGAGATGACACATTTAGAAATATCTGCCTTTTACAGACTATATACAGTATATATATATATATATCTTGATTATATATGATGACACTATCTTTATATATATATATATATATCTTGATTATATATGTTGACATGGCTTTTTAAGACATATATGGCAGAAATATAACTTATTTACATTACCAACATACATTATATATATATATATATATATATTTATTTATGAACAGAAATAAAATGTACGAAGTAGTTTGTTCCATTGTTGCTTATTTGAACACATTTGCTTGGTGTCAAAAAACCCTCACTGGTCATTGGTTGCACGTTTTGTCACGACGTTCGTTTTAGAACTGATGGCCCACTGAACATTTCGCAATTGACGACTTTGTCATCTGTCTTAAATACATTTGATTACACTTTTTTTTTTTTCTTTTTTTTTACAGACTAATAAATAGGTGCCTACTTTAGCAATGTCATCATATTCCCAAGCCACTATAGTGTAATTTAGACAACAAAGTCATTAGCCCCCCCCGTTTGACCTTTTTTGACCGTCGATATGGCTGCGACGTCTGTAGAACGCTGATAACCATGGTAACGGAGTGATGGAGCTGCAACCTACGAATAGAATCAATATCAGCTCTACGGCTTAACGAGAATACGATGTGGTTTGTCAACTGGCTCCTTTATAGAATCCACTAGAAAATGGACTGTACAACTTTCGTAGAAAGCCATTTTGGCAAATGCCCGCTTCTCCTCTTTCTTGATGTTCTACGGTACAACTCCACAAACACTGGGGACTTTAGCCTGTACGGCAAGGAGACTAGACTGTACCGCAGGGATGGGCAACTGGCTGCCTCAGACCCCCTTTTTGGTAGGCCCGCGGATCAATTTCCAATGAATTGGAACTGTTCAGAGTTAGAATAGTAGAATACGCAAGGTGCAATTTTTTGACATTTGGTTGTGCATAGTCAGTTTTACTCTCGTTATGTCAGTCACTGACAGTCACTCAATCAGTTGGCTACAATTTGTTAGATTGGTACGTTAGTCCAGCTGCCAGCAATCTAAATTTATAGTAATCATGGCCGAAATTACCGACCAGGGGGCCCCCRTTGATTTGGMTTATTCACTCTCACCCAGATATCATATTAAAAACATGGCAAAATGTGTAGAATTGCAGGAAATTAACTCAAACTTGTTTTCTCCGCTGTCAAAAGAAGGGCTGCTAAAATGTTTTGCTCATAAGGTGAGGTTATAGATGTGGGTACGTAGACCCGCGAGTCCCCCATGATGAGTTCAGACCCACAAGTCACTGCGGCCCCCGATGATGAGTTCCGACCCGCGAGTCACTGCGACCTCAATAATGAGTTCAGATTTGTGACTCTTTCTCTGTCAGTCTCAACCTGGCCTGTATTTATTCCCATGTTAAAATTAAATTGTTGAACCTTTCGAACAATCAAGCAAAAAATATGCCCAGCAGCAAGTACCATATTTGATCCTTAACATGTAGCCATGAGAGAAGTATTCTAAACGGATGTAACTTTTCAGGAAAGATGGACAACAGAGAGAGAGCTTGAGTCCTTTCTTGGTGTTTAGCGTTCAGCTGTTCATTCCTCGTGGACTCCCGACWAGCAGTGTGAAAGCTGTGGGTAAACAGGCCGGGACAGAGAGGTTGTCGTGTGTTGATTTGATTTACTAGGATCCCCATTAGCCGACGCCAATAGCAACAAATCAAATCAAATTGTATTTGTCACATGCGCCASCTACAACAGSTGTAGACCTKACAGTGAAATGCTGACTTACAAGCCCTTAACCAACAATGCCTTTTTTTCATAAAAATAAGTGTTATTAAGAAAGTATTAAGAAAGTATTTACTAAAATCAACAGAAGTAAACAATAAATAAATAACAAAGAAGAAAATAGAAAAAATAACAAATCATTAAAAGAGCAACAATAAAATAAGGATATATTTACTGCATATATACAGGGGGTACCGGTACAGTACAGAGTCAATGTGCGTGGTCACAGGTTAGTCGAGGTGATTGAGGTAATACACTCAGCAAACATAGAAACGTCCCTTTTTCAGGACCCTGTCTTTCGAAGATAATTCGTAAAAATCAAAATAACTTCACAGATCTTTATTGTAAAGGGTTTAAACACTGTTTCCCATGCTTGTTCAATGAACCATAAATAATTAATGAACATGCACCTGTGGAACGGTCGTTAAGACACTAACAGCTTACAGACGGCAGGCAATTAAGGTCAAAGTTATGAAAACTTAGGACACTAAAGAGGCCTTTCTACTGACTTTCTACATCAAAGGAAAGATGCACAGGGTCCCTGCTCATCTGCGTGAACGTGCCTTAGGCATGCTGCAAGGAGGTATGAGGACTGCAGATGTGGCCAAGGCAATAAATTGCAATGTCCGTACTTTGAGATGCCTAAGACAGCGCTACAGGGAGACAGGACGGAGAGCTGATCATCCTCGCAGTGGCAGACCACGTGTAACAACACTTGCACAGGATCGGTACATTCGAACATCACACCTGCAGGACAGGTACAGGATGGCAACAATAACTGCCCGAGTTACATCAGGAACGCACAATCCCTTCATCAGTGCTCAGACTGTCCGCAATAGGCTGAGAGAGGCTAGACTGAGGGCTTGTAGGCCTGCTGTAAGGCAGGTCCTTACCAGACATCACCGGCAACAACGTCGCCTACGGGCACAAACCCACCATCGCTGGACCAGACAGGGCTGGCAAAAAGTGCTCTTCACTGACGAGTCGTGGTTTTGTCTCACCAGGGGTGATGGTCGGATTCGTGTTTATCGTCGAAGGAATGAGCATCACACCGAGGCCTGTACTCTGGAGCGGGATCTATTTGGAGGTGGAGGGTCCGTCATGGTCTGGGGTGGTGTGTCACAGCATCATCGGACTGAGCTTGTTGTCATTGCAGGCAATCTCAACGCTGTGCGTTACAGGGAAGACATCCTCCTCCCTCATGTGGTACCCTTCCTGCAGGCTCATCCTGACATGACCCTCCAGCATGACAATGCCACCAGCCATAATGCTTGTTCTGTGTGTGATTTCCTGCAAGACAGGAATGTCAGTGTTCTGCCATGGCCAGCGAAGAGCCTGGATCTCAATCCCATTGAGCACGTCTGGGACGCTGTTGGGATCGGAACTTGCGGGAACTTGCAGGTGCCTTGGTGGAAGAGTGGGGTAACATCTCACAGCAAGAACTGGAAAATCTGGTGCAGTCCATGAGGAGTCCATGAGGAGGAGATGCATGCAGCACTTAATGCAGCTGGTGGCCACACCAGATACTGACTGTTACTTTTGATTTTGACCCCCCCTTTGTTCAGGGACACATTATTCCATTTCTGTTAGTCACATGTCTGTGGAACTTGTTCAGTTTATGTCTCAGTTGTTGAATCTTGTTATGTTCATACAAATATTTGCACATGTTAAGTTTGCTGAAAATAAACGCAGTTGACAGTGAGAGGACTTCTTTTTTTTGCTGAGTACATGTAAGTAGAGGGTCAATGCAAATAGTCCAGGTAGCCATTTGATTAGCTGTTCAGGAGTCTTATGGCTTGGGGGTATTTTTTTATTTGTATTTATTATGGATCCCCATTAGCTGCTGYCAAAGCAGCAGCTACTCTTCCTGGGGTCCAGCAAAATGAAGGCATTTTATACAGTTAAAAAAAATATTACATTCACAGATTCCACAACATACTGTGTGACCTCAGGCCCCTACTCCACCACTAAATCCATGTGTATGCATAGTGCGTGTGCGTGTGCGTGTGCGTGTGCGTGTGCGTGTGCGTGTGTGTGTGTGTGTGTGTGTGTGTATGCATGCATGTTTCTGTGCCAATGTTTGTGTTGCTTCACAGTCCCCACTGTTCCAAGAGGTACTTTATTTTATCTGTTTTTTAAATCACATTTTACTGCTGGCGTCAGTTGCTTGATGTGGAATAGAGTTCCATMTAGTCATGGCTCTATGTAGTACTGTGCGCCTCCCAAAGTCTGTTCTGGACTTGGGGACTGTGAAGAGACCTCTTGTGGGGTATGCATGGGTGTCCGAGCTGTGTGCCAGTAGTTTAGACAGACAGCTAGGTGCATTCAACATGTCAATACCTCTCATATATAAAAGTAGTGATGAAGTCAATCTCTCCTCCACTTTCAGCCAGGAGAGATTGGCATGCATATTATTGATAATAGCTGGCTGTGCTGCCCTGTTCTGAGCCAACCGCAATTTTCCTAAGTCCTTTCTTGTTGCACCTGACCACACGACTGACCAGTACTCAAGGTGCGACAAAACTATGGCCTGTAGGACCTGCCTTGTTGATAGTGTTGTTAAGAAGGTAGAAACTAGGGCCTGTAGGACCTGCCTTGTTGATAGTGTTGTTAGAAGGTGAACTAGGGCCTGTAGGACCTGCCTTGTTGATAGTGTTGTTAAGAAAGGTAGAAACTAGGGCCTGTAGGACTGCCTTGTTGATAGTGTTGTTAAGAAGGTAGAAACTAGGGCCTGTAGGACCTGCTTGTTGATAGTGTTGTTAAGAAGGTAGAAACTAGGGCCTGTAGGACCTGCCTTGTTGATAGTGTTGTTAAGGAGGTAGAAACTAGGGCCTGTAGGACCTGCCTTGTTGATAGTGTTTGTTAAGAAGGTAGAAACTAGGGCCTATAGGACCTGCCTTGTTGATAGTGCTGTTAAGAAGGTAGAAACTAGGGCCTGTAGGACCTGCCTTGTTGATAGTGTTTGTTAAGGAGGTAGAACTAGGGCCTGTAGGACCTGCCTTGTTGAGTGTTGTTAAGAAGGCAAACTTAGGGCCTGTAGGACCTGCCTTGTTGGTAGTGTTGTTAAGAAGGTAGAGCATCACTTTATTATGGACAGACTTCACCCCCATCTTAGCTACTGTTGCATCAATATGTTTGACCATGACAGTTTACAATCTAGGGTTACTCCACGCAGTTTAGTCATTCTCAACTTGCTCAATTTCCAAATTTTTTTAATACAAGATTTAGTTGAGGTTTAGGGTTTAGTGAGTGTTTTATTCCAAATGCAATGCTTTTAGTTTTAGAAATTTTTAGGGCCAACTTATTCCTTGCACACCCACTCTGAAAGTAAACTGCAGCTCTTTGTTGCGTGTTGCAGTCATTTCAGTCACTGTAGTAGCTGACGTGTATAGTGTTTGATACAAAGACACGCTGGCTTTACTCTAAGTCAAAATTGAAAAAAGCAAGGGGCATAAACAGCTGCCCTGGGAATTCCTGATTCTACCTGGATTATGTTGGAGAGGCTTCCATAAAGAACACCTCTGTGTTCTGTTAAACAGGTAACTCTTTATCCACATTATAGCAGGGGGTGTAAAGCATAAACACATACGTTTTTTCCAGCAGCAGACTATGATCAATAATGTCAAAAGCTGCACTGAAGTCTAACAAGACATTGTCCACAATCTATTTATCACCAATTTCTCTCAGCCAATCATCAGTCATTTATGTAAGTGCTGTGCTTGTTGAGTGTCCTTTCCTATAAGCATGCTGAAAATTCGGTTGTCAATTTGTTTACTGTAAAATAGCATTGTATCTGGTCAAACACAATTATTTCCAGAAGTTTACTAAGGGTGGTAAGAGGCTGAATGATTGGTTATTTGAGCCAGTAAAGGTGCCTTTACTATTCTTGGGTAGCGGAATGACTCTAGCTTCCCTCCAGCCCGAGAAACGCTTTCTAGCTTAAAGCTTAAATTGAAGATTTTTTTATTTCACCTTTATTTAACCAGGTAGGCTAGTTGAGAACAAGTTCTCATTTTACAACTGCGACTGGCCAAGATATAAGCATAGCAGTGTGAACAGACAACAACACAGAGTTACACATGGAGTAAACAATAACAAGTCAATAAACAAGTAGGAAAAAAACAAAATTAGTCTATATACATTGTGTGCAAAAGGCATGAGGTAGGCAATAAATAGGCCATAGGAGCGAATAATTACAATTTAGCAGATTAACAACTGGAGTGATAAATCTCAGATGATCATGTGCAAGTAGAGATACTGGTCTGCAAAAGAGCAGAAAAGTAAATAAATAAAACAGTATGGGATGAGGTAGGTAAGATTGGGTGGGCTATTTACAGATGGACTATGTGACAGTGCAGGATCGGTTAGCTGCTCAGATAGCAGATGTTTACAGTTGGTGAGGGAAATAAAAGTCTCCCATTAAGATGTGGTAAATAGGAGAGGCAACATCGTCTGATAATATCCTCAGTAATTTTCCATCCAGATTGTCAAACCCGGTGGCTTGTCATTGTTGATAGACAACAACAATTTTTTCACCTCTTCCACACTGACTTTACGGAATTCAAAAGTACAATTTTTGTCTTTTCATAATTTGGTCCCATATACTTTGATTTGTAGTGTCAGCGTTTGTTTGCTGGCATGTCATCCCGAAGTTTGCTAATCTTGCCAATGAAAAAGTCATTAAAGTAGTTGGCAATATCAGTGAGTTTTGTGATGAATAAGCCATCTGATTCAATGAATGAAGGAGCAGAGTTGGATTTTTTTCAAAATATTTCATTTAAGGCGCACCAAAGCTTTTTACTGTCATTTTTTATATAATTTATCTTCGTTTCATAGTGTAGTTTCTTTATCTTTTCTTTTGTTTAGTCACATAATTTCTTAATTTGCCGTACGTTTGCCAATCAGTTGGGCTGCCATACTTAATTGCCATTCCTTTTGCCTCATCCTTCTCAACCATACAATTTCAAAATTCCTCATCAATCCAAGGAGATTTACCAGTTTTTACAGTCATTTCTTAATGGGTGAATGCTTATTAGTAACTGGAATAAGCAATTTCATAAATGTGTCAAGTGCAGCATCTGGTTGCTCCTCATTACACACCACAGACCAGCAAATATTCTTTACATCATCAATATATGAATCACTACAAAACTTATTGTATGACCTCTTATACACTATATTAGGCCCAGCCTTTGGATCTTTGGTTTTCCTAGATATGGCTACTATATTGTGATCACTACATCCTATGGATTTGGATACTGCTTTAAAGCAAATATCTGCAGCGTTAGTAAAGATGTGATCAATACATGTGGATGATTTAACTCCTGTGCTGTTTGTAAATACCCTGGTAGGTTGACTGACAACCTGATCCTGGCACTGGTTACAGTTTGAAGTTTTTTACTGAGTGGGCAGCTTGATGATAGCCAGTCAATATTTAAATCACCCAGAAAATATATATCTCTGTTGATATCACATACATTATCAAGCATTTCACACATATTACCCAGATACTGACTGATAGCACTTAGTGGTGTATAGCACCGTCCCACAAGAATGGCTCGGGGGTAGAAGCTGTTAAGAAGCCTTTAGGACCTAGACGTAGAGCTCCGTTACCACTTGCCGTGCGGTAGCAGAGAGAACAATCTATGACGAGGGTGGCTGGAGTCTTTGGCAATTTTTAGGGCCTTCCTCTGACACACTGGATGGCAGGATCCTTGGCCCCAGTGATGTACTGGGCTGTATGCACTACCCTCTGTAGTGTCTTGTGGTCAGATGCCGAGCAGTTGCCATTCCAGGCACCGAAGCAACCAGTCAGGATGCTCTTGATGGTGCAGCTGTAGAACTTTTTGACGATCTGAGGACCAATAATAAATCTTTGAGTCAATGAGAATGGGGGCGTGCTTGGCCCTCCTTTTGCTGTAGTCCACGATCATCTCTTTTGTCTTGATCACGTTGAGGGAGAGGTTGTTATCCTGACACCAGACTGCCAGGTCTCTGATCTCCTCCCTATAGTCTGTACCACTGTTGTGTCGTCGGCAAACTTAATGATGTATGCTGTAGTCGTGCTTGGCTACGCAGTCATGGGTGAACAGGGAGTACAAGAGGGGACTGAGGACGCACCACTGAGTGGTGGATCAGCCTGTTGATGATCAGCCTGGCAGATGTGTTGTTTCCTACCCATACCACCTGGGGGTGGACTGTCAGGAAGTCCAGGATCCAGTTGCAGAGGGAGGTGTTTAGTTCCAGGGTCCTTAGATTAGTGATGAGCTTTTAGGGCACTATGGTGTTGATGCTGAGAATAGCATTCTCACATAGGTGTTCCTTTTTTTTTGTCCAGGTGGGAAAGGGCAGTGTGGAGTGCAATAGAGATTGCGTCGTCTGTGTATCTGTTAGGGCGGTATGCAAATTGTATTGGGTCTAGGGTTTCTGGGATGATGGTGTTGATGTGAGCCATGACCAGCCTTTCAAAGCATTTCATGGCTACAGACGTGAGTGCTACCCGTCGGTAGTCATTTAGGAAGGTTACCTGGTGGTCTGCATGAAACATGTTGGTATTACAGACTTAGTCAGGGAGAGGTTGAAAATGTCAGTGAAGACACATGCCAGTTGGTCAGCGCGTGCTCGGAGTACACGTCCTGGTAATTCATCCTGAGCCCGCGGCCTTGTGAACGTTGACCTGTTTAAAGGTCTTACTCACATCGGCTACGGTGAACGTGATCACACAGTCGCCCAGAACACCTGGTCTTACTGGGGTCCGACACATAACGAAAAAGACATCACAGACAAAATACTTTATTTCCATCCATTTAAATCGTTAACATGTAGTCTGTATGTGTGTGCATCTATCAGTTCCACATACATGTCAGTACATACACACGACAAGTAGGTCACATGGGGGAGAGGTATTGTGCCGTGAAGTGTTGCTTTTGGGGGGAGGGAAACCAGGTTTGCTGTATGAGATGGACGGGAGTTCCATGCACTCATGGCTCTGTATAATACTGTTTATATCCTTGAATTTGTTCTGGAYTTGGGGACTATGAAAAGAACCYTGGTGGCATGTCTGGTGGGATAAGTGTSTGTGTYAGTGATGTGTGTAAGTTGACTATGTTTCTTATTAAAACAAGATGATGGTACTATAGTAATGACAGAATGGTAAACATAATATTAGGTAATGACAGAATGGTCAACATAATAGTACTGTAGTAATGACAGAATGGTAAACATAATAGTACTATAGTAATGACAACATAATATTAGGTAATGACAGAATGGACAAAATAATATTTCGTACTTTAATAGAAATTAAATTAAAGGTGCCGTACAGGAATTAACTATTGTAGTCATGTCATACGCAAACAGTAAATGAATGTTCCTGTCACGACTTCCACCGAATTCAGTCCCTCTCCTTGTTCGGGCGACGGTCGGCGTTCGACGTCACCGGCCTTCTAGCCATCGCCGATCCACTTTTAATTTTCCATTTGTTTTGTCTTTGTTTTACACACCTGGTTTCAATTCCCCAATTACATGTTCATTATTTAACCCTCTGTTTTCCCCATGKTTTTTGTGCGTGATTGTTTTATGTATGTTCGGTCCGTTATTGTGGCCTCGGTATTACGACATGTTAATGGAATATTTGAGTAAAGTTCCTTGTGTTACTCGTCTCTGCTGTCCTGCGCCTGACTCCTCTGCACCAGCTACACCCAGACCACTACAGTTCCTTTTGTAAACAGCATTTTAAACAAATGACATTTGTAATGACATCATCATGATATAAGTTACTTATCCTAAAGAAACGTATGTATCTTAAACGATAAGACTTCTGTTGTGCATTATAAGGGCCAGAGAACATCTACCTATTGGAATGTCCACGTTGGCATGGTAGCACTTCTAGGGTTGCCTTGATATGCACCCCAGAGCATCACATGAACCACAGGACTTTGGGGCGCAATTGCAAAGTATGAAAATAAGCAGAAAATGAACCGTGCTTTCTCTGTACGTCATTTGTCCCACAGATACTTCCTTTGGTCTTAAGCACCAATATGAGTATTAAATATTTCACTGCAGGTGAAAGTGGACATTCTATTATCCCTTTCACTGCACAGAGGAATGATTAACACATGCACAACACACATATACACACACACAAGGCATTCTCCAATGGACAATTCCCATTGTATCCCCATAGTAGCGTCTTCAGCTAACTACTACCATCTGGGGAATAGCAGAGCCGTTTGTTTCTGCATGTCAGAGTAACTGTAGCTTCTGTCAATTACAACACTACACTTTTCTGCACATTGGTATACCGTATGTACCCAGAACGTACATAGCATTTTCGCTACACTCGCATTAACATCTGCTAACCATGTGTATGTGACCAATAACATTTCATTTGATTTGATTTGGTAACACTTTCCATTAAGTGGTCTTTAAAGTGTCCTACATTGTTCTTCCGTAATTGCCTTTTAATAGCATGCAATGGAGATGAACGAATTAGGACTGTTCTTCAGTGATAAGACACTCATTTCCATTACTATGCACTTACTAAAGTTATATATTGTAACAATTACAATAATTATTGTACAGGTTTACGAGCCACTTAATGTAAAGAGTTACTGTGGTGATTGGATTGGATTTACAATTTACAYGTTGTTAATTACCGTTGAAAACAGACATGTACCCTACAAACAAAAAAATTGTCTTAGGACGCCCCTAGAACGTCAGGAGGTTGTGTCATGGTCCCGTGAACGTCCTTAAGACGTTTCCCTATTTGCTGGGTTAGTTCCTATTGTTTAATCCAAAACATTTGTTCACTAAATCATAGCGTGGACTATCCAACGGGATGCTTACAATTGAGTGTGTTCTCTCCTCTATAATTGCACACTTTGTTATAATAGTATACTGTAGGTARGGGGCATTGGAGGAGAAGGGAGTCTTAAACTTTAAACTTGTTCTAGAACACTTTAAAAAAAGAACATTTTTTCCGAAAACAAATTGCATCATGGCCTGGGAAATGTAGAAGTTTACAGTTGAATTGCCGGCCAGCTCTTTGAGTATCTAATGTCACAAAACGGATCTGTTCGTTCTCCTTTTTTGGGGTTTAAGAGTCTGAGGACAACAATCAGTGCTTGACGGAACACGTGGTCATGGTATACGRCAGACCAGGTGGATACCAACCTACGTCTTATGTCTTACAATTCTAGAATCTACTTAATGCATACATCTCAACTAAAGAACCTACAGGATCAGACCTAGGTTCTGTTGACGTAGTTCCAAAACCATTATTATTCCGTGATATTAGGTTTAGTAGACCTAGCATGGGTGCTTTGWCTACACTGTCTACATCCCCCCTCTGCCTCTGCATCAGATATCCTCTGCTCTGTGTCCTGCAGCATTCCACATTAGACTRTCATATTCTATATCAGCCAAATGCATCTTCTGTTGATCTCTCTGATCTGAGGAAGAAACCTCCCCAGGCACTCGTTGGGGCCAGATCTTACCCCACAAGAACTCTCCTGATACCCTTTGGAAAATAAACGCAAGGCTGAAATTGCTGGGCAAGCAGGACACGTTAGTTAAACAAACAGGGGGMTTACAGAGTGCTAACTCTCACGATTCTGTGAATGTCAGGATTCCATCAGGGAGAGTTCTAACCCTCACGATACTGTGACTGTCAGGATTCCATCAGGGAGAGTTCTAATCCTCACGATACTGTGACTGTCAGGATTCCATCAGGGAGAGTTCTAATCCTCACGATACTGTGAATGTCAGGATTCCATCAGGGAGAGTTCTAATCCTCACGATACTATGACTGTCAGGATTCCATCAGGSAGAGTTCTAACTCTCACGATTCTGTGACTGTCAGGATTCCATCAGGGAGAGTTCTAACTCTCACGATACTGTGACTGTCAGGATTCCATCAGGGAGAGTTCTAACCCTCACGATACTGTGAATGTCAGGATTCCATCAGGGAGAGTTCTAACCCTCACGATACTGTGAATGTCAGGATTCCATCAGGGAGAGTTCTAACTCTCACGATACTGTGACTGTCAGGATTCCATCAGGGAGAGTTCTAACCCTCACGATACTGGGAATGTCAGGATTCCATCAGGGAGAGTTCTAACTCTCACGATACTGTGACTGTCAGGATTCCATCAGGGAGAGTTCTAATCCTCACGATACTGTGAATGTCAAGGATTCCATCAGGGAGACTTCTAACTCTCACGATACTGTGAGTGTCAGGATTCCATCAGGGAGAGTTCGAACTCTCACGATACTGTGACTGTCAGGATTCCATCAGGGAGAGTTGGGCTCATATTCGCGTCAGTCCATCAATCCATCCACGATGAATCTGCTGGATACCTTGGTGTTGCAGTGAAATGAGACTGTATGGTAGCTAATGTTAAATGCTCCCATGTTTTGACTATTCAGACAGTCACCGACTACTGTATTTAACCAGTTGACAATTCTGTCTAGACTATTTAGTCAGGTGACTATTCAGCCACAGTGCCACATGTACTGTACAGAAGCTGTTTTCATTTCAGTCGATGGAACATGGAGAATATCTAGAACTGTCCAGTCTGGTCATTGTAGATGGAACATGGAGAATGTCTAGAACTGTCCAGTCTGGTCATTGTAGATGGAACATGGAGAATGTCTAGAACTGTCCAGTCTGGTCATTGTAGATGGAACATTGAGAATGTCTAGAGTCCAGTCTGGTCATTGTAGATGGAACATAGAGAATGTCTAGAACTGTCTGGTCTGGTCATTGTAGATGGAACATAGAGAATGTCTAGAACTGTCCAGTCTGGTCATTGTAGATGGAACATGGAGAATGTCTAGAACTGTCCTGTCTGGTCATTGTAGATGGAACATAGAGAATCTCTAGAACTGTCCTGTCTGGTCATTGTAGATGGAACATAGAGAATATCTAGAACTGTCCAGTCTGGTCATTGTAGATGGAACATGGAGAATATCTAAAACTGTCCTGTCTGGTCATTGTAGATGGAACATAGAGAATGTCTAGAACTGTCCAGTCTGGTCATTGTAGATGGAACATAGAGAATATCTAAAACTGTCCTGTCTGGTCATTGTAGATGGAACATAGAGAATGTCTTAAACTGTCCGGTCTGGTCATTGTAGATGGAATATGTTATGTATTGTACTGTATGTGTGGTATGTATGTTCGAGCTACATTTTCAACTACTGTGTGTTTTGACTGTCCCTGGGGGACAGTCAAACATTGAGGTATTGGGAAAGGGTATTGAGGAAAGGGCAGGCTGGTATTGAGGAAAGGGCAGGCTGGTATTGAGGAAAGGGCAGGCAGGGAATTGAGGAAAGGGCAGGCAGGGAATTGAGAAAAGGGCAGGCTGGTATTGAGGAAGGGAGGCTGGTATTGAGGAAAGGGCAGGCTGGTATTGAGAAAAGGGCAGGCTGGTATTGAGGAAAGGGCAGGCTGGTATTGAGGAAAGGGCAGGCTGGTATTGAGGAAAGGGAAGGCTGGTATTGAGGAAAGGGCAGGCTGGTATTGAGGAAAGGGCAGGCTGGTATTGAGAAAAGGGCAGGCTGGTATTGAGAAAAGGGCAGGCTGGTATTGAGAAAGGGTAGGCTGGTATTGAGAAAAGGGCAGGTGGTATTGGAAAAGGGCAGGCTGGTATTGAGAAAGGGCAGGCTGGTATTGAGAAAAGGGCAGGCTGGTATTGAGAAAAGGGCAGGCTGGTATTGAGGAAAGGGCAGGCTGGTATTGAGGAAAGGGCAGGCTGGTATTGAGAAAAGGCAGGCTGGTATTGGAAAAGGGCAGGCTGGTATTGAGAAGGGCAGGCTGGTATTGGAAAGGGCAGGCTGGTATTTAGGAAAGGGCAGGCTGGTATTTAGGAAAGGGAGGCTGGTATTGGGAAAGGGAGGCTGGTATTGAGGAAAGGGCAGGCTGGTATAGAAAAGGGAGGCTGGTATTGAGAAAGGGCAGGCTGGTATGGAGGAAGGGCAGGCTGGTATTGGAGGAAGGGCAGGCTGGTATTGAGAAAGGGCAGGCTGGTATTGAGGAAGGGCAGGCTGGTATTGAGGAAAGGGCAGGCTGGTATTGAGGAAAGGAAGGCTGGTATTGAGGAAAGGGCAGGCTGGTATTGAGGAAAGGGCAGGCTGGTATTGAGAAAAGGGCAGGCTGGTATTGAGAAAGGCAGGCTGGTATTGAGAAAAGGGTAGGCTGGTATTGAGAAAAAGGGCAGGCTGGTATTGAGAAAAGGGCAGGCTGGTATTGAGAAAAGGGCAGGCTGGTATTGAGAAAAGGGCAGGCTGGTATTGAGAAAAGGGCAGGCTGGTATTGAGGAAAGGGCAGGCTGGTATTGAGGAAAGGGCAGGCTGGTATTGAGAAAAGGACAGGCTGGTATTGAGAAAAGGGCAGGCTGGTATTGAGGAAAGGGCAGGCTGGTATTTAGGAAAGGGCAGGCTGGTATTTAGGAAGGGCAGGCTGGTATTTAGGAAAGGGCAGGCTGGTATTTAGGAAAGGGCAGGCTGGTATTGGGAAAGGGCAGGCAGGTATTGAGGAAAGGGCAGGCAGGTATTTAGGAAAGGGCAGGCGGTATTTAGGAAGGGCGGCTGTATTGAGAAAGGGCAGGCTGGTATTTAGGAAAGGGTAGGCTGGTATTGAGAAAAGGGCAGGCTGGTATTGAGGAAGGGCAGGCAGGTATTAGGAAAGGGCAGGCTGGTATTTAGGAAAGGGCAGGCTGGTATTGAGGAAAGGGCAGGCTGGTATTGAGAAAAGGGCAGGCTGGTATTGAGGAAAGGGAGGCAGGTATTTAGGAAAGGCAGGCTGGTATTGGAAAGGGCAGGTGGTATTGAGAAAGGGCAGGCTGGTATTGAGAAAAGGGTAGGCTGGTATTGAGAAAGGGCAGGCTGGAATTGAGAAAAGGGCAGGCTGGTATTGAGAAAAGGGCAGGCTGGTATTGAGAAAAGGGCAGGCTGGTATTGAGAAAAGGGCAGGCTGGTATTGAGGAAAGGGCAGGCTGTATTGAGGAAAGGGCAGGCCTGGTATTGAGAAAAGGACAGGCTGGTATTGAGAAAGGGCAGGCTGGTATTGAGGAAAGGGCAGGCTGGTATTTAGGAAGGGCAGGCTGGTATTTAGAAGGGCAGGCTGGTATTTAGGAAAGGCAGGCTGGTTTAGGAAAGGGCAGGCTGGTATTGAGGAAAGGGCAGGCAGGTATTGAGGAAAGGGCAGGCAGGTATTTAGGAAAGGGCAGGCTGGTATTTAGGAAAGGGCAGGCTGGTATTGAGAAAAGGCAGGCTGGTATTTAGGAAAGGGCAGGCTGGTATTTAGGAAGGGGCAGGCTGGTATTGAGGAAGGGCAGGCAGGGTGATTGGAAGAAAAGGGCAGGCTGGTATTGGAGAAAGGGCAGGCTGGTTTGGGAAGGCAGGCTGGTGATTTAGAAAGGGCAGGCTGACGACAACATGCTGTAAACGATCAGAGAATCAAAGTCAAAGTCTACAGGCCCTTTCAGATCTTCTGTCCTCACAACAGCCTGTCGCTCAGTTGTCCTTCCTTCCAAGGCATGTGAAAGCCCAGCCCATTGAAAAGTCACCCGTTTCATTTCACATCTGGCAATGGTAACAAACCTCGGTGGAAAAAATTCCTTGGATTCTTTTTAATCAAAGGACTGCGYAACTATGAGGTTGGAACCTGTTTGCTGTGTTTCGGGCCCCGAGGAGTGACCTGCGCTGTTCCACTTCCTAGGCCACAAACAGCAGAGTATATCTTTAACATGGACATTCCTGTACCTTACAGTAGACGGTTTTACAATGCTGTGAGTGACCGTTCATTTYATGACTCTGGCAAATCTCATCTTGTTAGAGGAACTTAAGAATAGGAAATACCATCATAATTGRTTATCAATTTGGCCATTGTAGGTAGCTGTCAAATGGGTGGTTGGGTGCTTGTCATTGTTCCGTTTTCACATACACTATATATACAAAAGTATATGGACACGCCTTCAAATGAGTGAATTCGGCCAATTCAACCACACCCGTTGTTGACAGGTGTATTAAACCGAGCACACAGCCATGCAATCTCCATAGACAGACATTGTCAGTTAAAGCTCCATGTGAGGAAACATAACGTCACATTTTGACGGCAGTGACACCTCAGGGCAAGCTAACACAGAAGAGACACCATGTGGTTGAAAAGCGATATAAGAGCTATTGTTGGAAATCACATCTCTTGTAATGCTAATCATTATTTTTGTGTTAAATTACCCGAAAAATCACAACGGTGGAGGTCTGCGTTGTAACTTTGTCTGTTTCCCGAAAATAAAAAAGAAGAGAAGGAATATAAAATATTGTGTAATGTAGCTTGTCTGAAGGAGCTATCTTGATGACAGCAGTGCTCTCGTATTCCTATAGCGCTGTCCGTGCATCGCTGATGAACAATGCCTTTCCCCCAGTGTTAGTGTACCTACTGGAAACATTTCCATTAGTCCATTAGTTCCCAGTTCACTCTATAATGAGGATCTCTTTTTTATTGAGAACACCTTGTAAACACTAAAAAAAAAAGAACCTCAGCCGTGTTCTAATTCTGCTGTGGATTCTGGAAGAGTATGACTGGTTCCCTGTCATTGAGAGAAAGACAGAGGAGGTTTCTACTAATTTGTTCACCGCTGGTTGGAAAAGGGTCTGGAAACATTGTAAATGATTGACTACAAGCCTTTGTGTCTACTGTCTGACTGGCTAACGGTGTCTGTCAGAAATATGCTAATGCACTGGCGGGGACTCTTAGGAAGGCCTTCTATTGACTCTGGTCACACAGAGATATTAATTATATGAATTAAATAGATGACTTTGCTGTCCTTCAAAAAATGGATATACATCTAACTGTTGTTACATTCCCGCCAGTTTCCAATACAGTCAGTCCTGTGATTTGAAAAGGATACCTTCTGATTACCAGCCCGCCTTCTCTAACTTTGAGACTGCTAAMCTCTTATGCGTGCAGTAGTGGAATGATAATAGGGCAACAAAACGATAAGATGAAACCTGATATAGCCATGGGTCTCTGTTCTCTGACAGGGTAAATATCCCTGTTCAGTTGAAGGCTTGCAGAGCTCAGGGACTCCCATACATCTTGCATTCGTTATACATCCTTTGCCTTGGCTGGCAGCCAACAGACACATTTTTGGCATTTTTTAGGGCCGTGTTGTGCTTCGATACATAACTTGAATTACTGCGATTGAAGGATCACATACACTGCACGGCCAAAGGTATGTGGACACCCCTTCAAATTTGTGGATTCGGCTATTTCAGCCANTAACTTGAATTACTGCGATTGAAGGATCACATACACTGCACGGCCAAAGGTATGTGGACACCCCTTCAAATTTGTGGATTCGGCTATTTCAGCCATACCTGTGCTGACAGATGTATCAAATAGTATACACAGCCATGCAATCGCCATAAACAAACATTGGCAGTAGAATGTCTCGTACTGAAGAGCTCAGTGACTTTCAACGTGGCACCATCATAGGATGCCACCTTTCCAAGCCACCTTTCCAAGTAAGTTCATCAAATTTCAGCCCTGCTAGAGCTGCCCCGGGAAAACTGTAAGTGCTGTTATTGTGAAGTGAAAATGTCTAGGAGCAACAACGGCTCAGCCGTGAAGTGGTAGGCCACACAAGCTCACAGAACTGGACTGCAGAGTGCTGAAATATTGTCTGTCCTCAGTTGCAACACTCACTACCGGGTTCCAAACTGCTTCTGGAAGCAACGTCAGCACAATAAACTGTTCACCAGGAGCTTCATGAAATGGGTTTCCATGGCTGAGCAGCCGCACACAAACCTAAGATCACAATGCGCAATGCCAAGCGTCGGCTGGAGTGGTGTAAAGCTCGCAGCCAATGGACTCTGGAGCAGTGGAAACGCGTTCTCTGGAAACGCGTTCTCTGGAGCGCTTCACCATCTGGCAGTCTGACAGATGAATCTGGGTTTGGCGGATGCCAGGAGAACACTACCTGCTCCAATGCATAGTGTCAACTGTAAAGTTTGGTGGAGAAGGAATACTGGTCTGGGGCTGTTTTTCATGGTTCGGGCCACTTAGTTACAGTGAAGGGAAATCTGAACGCTACAGCATACAATGACATTCTAGTGGATTCTGTGCTTCCAACTTTGTGGTAACAGTTTGGGGAAGGCCCTTTCCTGTTTCAGCATGACAATGCCCCCGTTCACAAAGTGAGGTCCACACAGAAATGGTTTGTCGAGGCCTGTGTGTAAGAACATGACTGGCCTGCACAGAGCCCTGACCTCAACCCCATCGAACACCTTTGGGATGAATTGAAACACTGACTACGAGCCAGGCCTAATCACTCAACATCAGTCCCCTCACTAATGCTCTTGTGGCTGAATGGAAGCAAGTCCCCGCAGCAATGTTCCAACATCTAGTGGAAAGCCTTCCCAGAAGAGTGAAGGCTGTTATAGCAGCAAAGGGGGACCAACTCCATATTAATGCCTATTATTTTGGAATGAGATGTTCGACGAGCAGGTGTCCACATACTTTGCCAAAAATATTATATGAATATGAGAACTACCCAAAAGATGATAATGCATTCTTCTTAAATGTACATATCCTTTGAAAAATATTTGGCTTTGCAGGTTTGAAAACGAAGTAGCCTCAAGAACAATAGGGGAAATTGTCAGCAGAGAGAGAGATTACACATTAAAAGTGCGTAATTTAATACAGCCCTGAATAAATTTCCTGAGATAATGAAATTCGTTGAACGCACTGGGTGTGAGCACTTCATCATAGCAACACTTGTTTAAACCCTTTTCCAATTGTGCGATGAAACAAACACATTTTAGACTCTTTGGGAGTTTGTTGAATTTGTGTTTCTGTCCGTGGTTCTTCTTGATAATGTTTCCATCGTCATTCCTCTTGAACGTTCTCCACGTCCGTCATTCCTCTTGAACGTTCTTTCCAATCCGTCATTCCTCTTGAACGTTCTTTCCATCCGTCATTCCTCTTGAACGTTCTCCACGTCCGTCGTTCCTCTTGAATGTGTTTCATCTGTCGTTGTCTTGATAATGTTTCCGTCCGTCATTCCTCTTGAACGTTCTTTCCATCCGTCATTCCTCTTGAACGTTCTCCACGTCTGTTGTTCCTCTTGAATGATGTTTCCATCCGTCATTCCTCTTGAACGTTCTCCACGTCCGTTGTTCCTCTTGAACGATGTTTCCGTCCGTCATTCCTCTTGAATGATTGAGTATTGCAAACCAAACGAGGCCCTTAGAATCTGCCCTGGCCAAACTGGTTATGGCCCCACTGGAGTTACCAGGCACTCTCTATCTCGCTATGTGATTTCAAAGTGTTTGGGTGTTATATCAAAAACAGAGTTATTGGGTGTTATATTAAAATAGTTATTGGGTGTTATTTTATTAAAAACAAAGTTATTTGGTGTTATATTAAATATTGCTGTTAAACTTTTGTTCTTCGGTAGTAAAGTATTTTTTTTAAATGTTTTATTTAACCTTATTTAACTAGGCAAGTCAGTTAAGAACRAATTCTTATTTACAATGATGGTCTACCAAAAGGCAAAAGGCCTCCTGCGGGGATGGGGGCCTGGGATTAAAAATAAAACATAAATATAGGACAAAAAACACATCATGACAAGAGAGACACCACAATTCTACATAAAGGGAGACCTAAGACAACAACATAGCATGGCAGCAATATGACATCAACATGGTAGCAACACATCATGGCAGCATCACAACATGGTAGCAGCACAAAACATGGTACAAACGTTTTGGGGCACAGACAACAGCACAAAGGCCAAGAAGGTAAAGACAACAATACATCATGGGAAGCAGCAATAACTGTCAAAGTGCTGGTTGGTCTTAGATATCTATGGATTCCATTGCAATGTGTCACTACTCTGCACACTGGTGTTGATGAAAGGATCTCTGTATTCATCTTGTTGATATAGTATATTCATTAACCCTCTACAATGAGTGGTGCTGAGGGTGGTACTATGGGGGATAGTAGATTGACACAAGCTAGTGCTTTTACTTTTCGTTAGGCCTACTCATCTTGTTGCCTGATGAAAAGTAAATGTGGACAGTTCTTCCGATATCTTCAATATGCACCTCTGAATTGGATAAGGACCTGCGCAGTTGCGTCCCAGCTGTGTCCGTCTTCACTTGTAGCCTGTGAGAAAGACCCAATCACGTGATGGAGAGCTCGCAGAACTCAGGGCACAAAAAAAAGGCATGTATTTATTAGCATTACGGCCACAAAGGGGATGTTGCCGTGGAATTCGATGCATTATGAAGTGCTTGCCAAATTGTGAATGAGAGACTGATGATATGTGTGTACAGCCTGCGCAAAATCTGAGGAAATCTTCACGCTCACCATAATATCATGAGGAAATCCTTCACGCTACTAATACCAACTGAGGAAATCCTTACAAACGCTCTTCGCTGGAGAACTTCACTCATAATCATGAGGAAATCCTTCACGCTCATAATACCACTGAGGAAATCCTTTCACGCTCATAATCACTGAGGAAATCCTTCACGGGCTCACTAATATCACAGAGGAAACCCTTCACGCTCATAATATCACTGAGGAAATCTTCACGCTCATTATATCTCTGAGGAAATCCTTCACGCTCATAATATCTCTGAGGAAATCCTTCACGCTCAATAATATCACTGAGGAAAATCCTTCACGCTCATAATTTACTGAGGAAATCCTGTCACGCTCCATAATATCTCTGAGGAAATCCTCCACGCTCATAATATCACTGAGGAAATCCTTCACGCTCATTAATATCACTGAGGAAATCCTTCACTCTCATACTATCACTGAGGAAATCCTTCACGCTCATAATATCTCTAGGAAATCCTTCACGCTCATATATCTCTGAGGCAAATCCTTCACGCTCATAATATCACTGAGGAAATCCTTCACGCTCATAATACCACTGAGGAAATCCTTCACGCTCATAATTCACTGAGGAAATCCTTTCACGCTCATAATATCACTGGGAAAATCCTTCACGCTCATAATACCACTGAGAAATCCTCTCAGTTCATAATATCACTGAGGAAATCCTTCACGCTCATAATATCACAGAGGATACCTTCACGCTCATAATATCACTGACGGAAATCCTTCAACGCTCATTATATTTCTGAGGAAATCCTTCACGCTCATTAATATCTCTGAGAATTCTTTTAAAATGCTCATAACGTCACTGAGGAAATCCTTCACGCTCATAATATAACTGAGGAAATCCTTCACGCTCATATATTCAAGCTTAAGAGGAAGACCTTCACGCTCATTATGATATCTCTGTAGGAAATCTTCACGCTCAATATACTATATCTCTGAGAATCTTTATGCTCATAATATCTCTTGAGGAAATCCTTCACGCTCATAACATCACTGAGGAAATCCTTCACGCTCATAATATACTGAGGAATTCTTCACGCTCATAAAATCACTGAGGAAATCCTTCACGCTCATAATATCACTGAGAAAATCTTCGAGGAATGAGGAAGAGCATGCTGTGTCCTGCCTAAGAATAAGACAAAATGATTGATCGTTAAGGACATTTAAATTAAAGAAAGTGACTGTGTGTCCCAAAATGGCACCCTATTCCCTATATAGTACAGCTACTTTAGACCAGGGCCCTATTCCCTATATAGTGCCTACTTTAGACAGAGTCCCTATTCCCTATATAGTAGCAGCTAGCTTAGACCAGGGCCCTATTCCCTATATAGTGCACTACTTTAGACCAGAGTCCTATTCCTATAATAGTACACTACTTTAGACCAGAGCCCTATTCCCTATATAGTGAACTACTTTAGACCAAGCTATTAATAATATTGGAAAAACTTCAGTTCCCATAGTGCACTAGAATAGGGATAGGGTCCGCATTGGGACAAACTCACCTGCAATTATACTTTCACTTGCTAAATAAACAGCAGTCGTCAGAGACACATTCCCTGGTTCTATAATAACCTTCACGCATTAAACAGACTCACCTGGTTCTATAATACCTTCACACATTTAAACAGGACTCACCTGGTTCTATAATACCTGTCACCATTAAACAGGGTTCACTGGTTCTATAATACCTTTACCATTAAAAGGACTCACCTGGTTCTATAATACGCTTCACCATTAAACAGGACTCACCTGGTTTCTATAATACCTTCAAGCCATTAAACAGGACTCACCTGGTTCCTATAATACTTACACCATTAAAGCAGGACTCACGCTGGTTCTATAAATACCTTTTACCATTAAACAGGACTCACCTGGTTCTATAATACCTTCACCATTAAACATGGACTCACCTGGTTCTATAATACGTTCACCATTAAACAGGACTACACCTGGTTCTATAATACCTTCACCATTAAACAGGACTCACCTGGTTCTATAATACCTTCACCATTAAACAGGACTCACCTGGTTCTATAATACCTTCACCATTAAACAGGACTCACCTGGGTTCTATAATACTTCACCATTAAACAGGACTACACCTGGTTCTATTAATACCTTCACCATTAAACAGGACTCACCTGGTTCTATAATACCTTCACCATTAACAGGACTCACCTGGTTCTTATAATACCTTCACCATTAACAGGACTCAACTGGTTCTATAATACTTTACCATTAAACAGGATTCAACCTGGTTCTATAATACGCTTTACCATTAAAAGGACTCACCTGGCTCTATAATACCTTTACCATTAAACAGGATTCACCTGGTTCTATAATACCTTCACCATTAACAGGACTCACCTGGCTCTATAATACCTTTACCATTAAACAGGACTCACCTGGTTCTATAATACCTTTACCATTAAACAGGACTCACCTGGTTCTATAATACCTTCACCATTAAACAGGATTCACCTGGTTCTATAATGACCTTCCCCTTAAACAGGACTCACCTGGTTCTATAATACCTTCACCATTAAACAGGACTCACCTGGCTCTATAATACCTTTACCATTAAACAGGAATCACCTGGTTCTATAATACCTTCACCATTAACAAGGACTTCACCTGGTTCTATAATACCTTCACCATTAAACAGATTCACCTGGCTCTATAATACCTTTACCATTAAACAGGATTCACCTGGTTCTATAAATACCTTCACCATTAAACAGGACTCACCTGGTTCTATAATACCGTTCACCATTAAACAGGACTACACTGGTTCTATAATACCTTTAGCATTAAACAGGACTCACCTGGTTCTAATAATACCTTCACCAATTAAACAGGATTCACCTGGTTCTATATATTTACCATTAAACAGATTCACCTGTCTATAATACCTTCACACATTAAAACAGGATTCACCTGGTTCTATAAATACCTTCACCATTAAACAGGACTCACCTGGTTCTATAATACCTTCACCATTAAAACAGGACTTCACCTGGTTCTATAATACCTTTACCATTAAACAGGATTCACCTGGTTCTATAATACCTTCAGCCATTAAACAGGATTCACCTGGCTCTATTATACCTTCCACCCTTAAACAGGATTCACCTGGCTCTATAATACTTTACCATTAAACAGGATTCACCTGGTTCTATAATACCTTTACCATTAACAGGACTCACCTGGCTCTATAACATTTACCATTAACAGGATTCACCTGGTTCTATAAATACCTTCACCATTAAACAGGACTCACCTGGCTCTATAATACCTTTACCATTAAATCAGGATTCACCTGGTTCCTATAATACCTTTACCATTAAACAGATCACCTGGTTCTATATATAACCTTACCATTAAACAGGATTCACCTGGTTCTATAATACCTTCACCATTAACAGGATCCACTGGTTCTATAATACTTCACCATTAACAGGTATTCACCTGGTTCTAAATAATACCTTTTACGACATTAAACAGGACTCACCTGGCTCCTATCAATACCTTCACCATTAAACAGGACTCCACCTGGTTCTATAATACCTTTACCATTAAACAGGACTCACCTGGCTCTATAATACCTTCACCATTAACCAGGGCTCACCTGGTTCTATAATACCTTTACCAATTAAACAGGACTCACCTGGTTCTACAATACCTTCACCATTAAACAGGATTCACCTGGTTCTATAATACCTTCACCATTAAACAGAACTCACCTGGTTCTATAATACCTTTACCATTAACAGGATTCCTGGTTCTATAATACCTTCACCATTAAACAGGACTCACCTGGTTCTATAATACCTTACCATTAAACAGGACTCACCTGGCTCTATAATATCTTCCCATTAACAGGACTCACCTGGTTCTATAATACCTTTACATTAAACAGGACTCCCTGGTTCTATAATACCTTCACCATTAAACGGACGCACCTGGTTCTATAATACCTTCACCATTAAACAGGATTCACCCTGGTTCTATAATACCTTTAGCATTACAGGATTCACCTGGTTCTATAAATACCTTCCCATTAAACAGGACTCACCTGGTTCTATAATACCTTCACCATTAAAACAGGATTCACCTGGTTCTATAATACCTTCACCATTAAACAGGACTCACCTGGTTTTATAATACTTTCACCATTAAACAGGATTAACCTGGTTCTATTATACCTTACCATTAAACAGGACTCACCTGGTTCTATAATACCTTTACCATTAAACAGGACTCACCTGGTTCTATAATCCTTTACCATTAAACAGGATTCACCTGGTTCTATAATACCTTCACCATTAAACAGGATTCACCTGGTTCTATAATACCTTCACCAATTAAACAGGACTCACCTGGTTCTATAATACCTGTACCGTTAAACAGGACTCACCTGTCTCTATAATACCCTTCACCATTAAAACAGGATTCACCTGGTTCTACTAATACCTTTACCATTAAACAGGACTCACCTGGTTCTATAATACCTTTACCATTAAACAGGATTCACCTGGTTTCTATAAATACCTTCACCATTAAAACAGGATTCACCTGGTTCTATATACCTTTACCATTAAACAGGATTCACCTGTCTCTATAATACCTTCACCATTAAAACAGGATTCACCTGGTTTATAATACCTTTACCATTAAACAGGACTCACCTGGTTCTATTAATACCTTTACCATTAAACAGGATTCACCTGGTTCTATAATACCTTCACCATTAAACAGGATTTACCTGGTTCTATAATACCTTCACCATTAACAGGACTCACCTGGTTCTATAATACCTTCACCATTAAACAGGACTCACCTGGTTCTATAATACCTTCACCATTAAACAGGACTCACCTGGTTCTATATACCCTTACCATTAAACAGGATTCACCTGGTTCTATAATACCTTCACCATTAAACAGGATTCACTCGGTTCTATAATACCTTCACCATTAAACAGGACTCACCTGGCTCTATAATACATCTAATACCTTTTTTTTAAGGCGCGTGAATGCGGCTCTAATGATGATTTATAAAAAGTCGTCTTTTNCGCCACAGGAGTCACTAGTGCACGATGAGACAAGGATATCCCTACCGGCCAAACCCTCCCTAACCCGGACGACGCTGGGCCAATTGTGCGTCGCCCCATGGACCTCCCAGTCGCGGCCGGCTGCGACAGAGCCTGGGCTCGAACCCAGAGTCTCTGGTGGCACAGCTAGCACTGCYATGCAGTGCCTTAGACCACTGCGCCACCCGGGAGGCCCTTTCTCATTCAGAATTTGACAAGCGCTTGATAATGCCTCAACTTCCCGGCGGCATCCCCTTTGTGTGGCCCTAATGCACCCTAAAGAAACTCCATGCCTTTTGCGGCCAGTGGCTGTTGTTCCCTACTCCCTGAGTGCTGCGTGCTCCAAAGCACCTCTCACTCACATGGCTCTCCTTCCCGTGATTGGGTCTTTCTCACAGGCTACAAGTGAAGACAGACACTTCGGGGACACAACTGTGCGCATCGTTATCCAATTCAGAGGTGCATATTGAAGATATTGGAAGAACTGCTCACATTTACTTTTCAGCCTACGAGATGAATAGGCCTAACTAACAGCAAAAGAACTAACCTATGTCAATCTAATATCCCCCATAGTACAAAGGTGGACCTATTCTGTGGGAGAAATAAATATTCCAAACATTGTCTGGAACAGTTGTGGGATGTGATCGACCCCAAATTTAATACAACCACTAGCATCCAAAAAAAAAACGTTTTTACGCAATGAGGCTGACGCAACAGATTAGAACATTTAACTTAAAATGTGATAAACTATTACGCTATTTCTTTACATTATAAGCGCAGCAATGCGCACACGGCAGTAGGCTATATGCACAAATGTTCCATTAGCGGGAAAACACCATTGTCAAATGTGGACACAAATGTGATTATGCTAGTAATGCTTTTATTGTAAAGGTGCATTTTTTTTGTGAAAATGAACTTCCGCCAAATGTGAAACTCACACGCTGCTTATGTATGCCAGTCAGACTCTACACCCCTTGTAAAGCGGATTCATGTGCTTAATTTTAGGAAGTTATTTGGCCACTTTAGTTGTGATACAAACCTTATCAAAACATATAGGCCAATGGGCTAGGCTACATGAGGTGTGTGACTATGATTAGAAAAAGTAAACAACTTAAAAAGGCAATGTTTCTTATGCTGGGCATTATTGACAAGTGATAATATATAATTCACAACTGATAAGCTAATATTTTCACCCATCAGACTATTCTTGATTTAATCTTGTCATTACATATACTGAATAATATATATGTATGAAATTTGTTTTGATTTAGAATGGACCATTATCATGCATCTGTCTCAAAACAACAGGGGCAGGGGAAAAATACATGTCATCTATGCACTTAAATAGCGAATGGAGGACACTTTCCCATGGTTAATTTTCATGCCAGCCAGGTAGGCTATACTCCTGTTATAAAGATAAGTAATGTACTTAATATTAGGAAAGTTGAAAAAGAAATATAGTAGGCCTAGCCTACAGAAAGCTGATGGGAACCTCCTCTTTTTAATAGAGGCCATCACTCTGTTTTCTCTCCCAATTGCATAGCCTATAGAAATGTTGCGCTCATGGACTCTCATGAAGTGTTTGATTGGATTTTCAATTATATTTGCGTTGATGTCAGAGTGACCGTTTAGTCACGGTAATTAGGCTTCTCGGAGCTCTGATGCTGCTGACGGTCATTAGTAGCCTACCAAACTAGCTAACTACCTGGTACTCAGCACTCTATTGTCCCTCTAATCACTCTGACATCAACGCAAATATAATTGAAAATCTACCTGGTACTCAGAATTTGACTGCCTTCATGACTCGTGACCGCCGGTGTMGCAGTAATACAGTCACCGCAACAGCCCTTTGTGTATTACTCCCTGGAGAGAAATAATGTTTTCTGAATGTCTAAAACAACTCCCTGGAGAGAAATACTTTTCTAAAGCTGCTAGCAAGACAAATGTTTTATAACATAAACAAAATGCAATACTGCATCGAATAGGTTGAACAGGTGGTATAAACACATCCTTTGTGTATCTTTATGAGGTTGTGGGAGAGATTTAGACAGAAAAGTAATGAGACAGTGAGGTGTGAAGTGAGAGACAAGCCAGTTTTTCACAATTCCTGACATTTAATCCTAGTAACAATTCCCTGTCTTAGGTCAGTTAGGATCACCACTTTATTTTAAGTATTTGAAATGTCAGAATAATAGTAGAGGGAATGATTTATTTCCGCTTTAATTTCTTTCATCACATTCCCAGTGGGTCAGAAGTTTACATACACTCAATTAGTATTTGGTAGCATTGCCTTTAAATTGTTTAACTTGAGTCAAACATTTCGGGTAGCCTTC
>NC_036873.1:1334006-1344227 GCF_002910315.2 Salvelinus sp. IW2-2015
GCTTTCTCAGTTTCTGCACACATTTCTATGGGATGAGGTCAGGGCTTTGTGATGGCCAAATTTGGAAGTATGCTTGGGGTCAAATTGTCCATTTAAGAAGAACCCATTTGCTGACAAGTCTTTCACTTCCTGACTGATATCTTGGAAATGTTGCTCAATATATCCAATAGTTTTCCTCCTCATAGATGCCATCTATTTGTGAAGGCATTCCAGTACCCCTCTGCACAGCAAAAGCACCCCACAACATGGATTTGCTGCCCCCCGGCTTACGTTGGGATGGTGTTCTTTGGCTTGCAGTCTTCCTTTTTTCTCCAACTAAAGATGGTCATTATGGCCAAAAGTTATTTTTTGTTCATCGACTCAGAGGACTAATGTCTCCAAAAAGTATGATCTTTTTCACTCATGGCGAGTTGCAAACACGTAGTCCTGGCGTTTTTTTATTGGCGTTTTTGGAGGCAGTGGCTTCTTTCCTTGCTTTGAGCGGGCTTTCAGGTTCATAGTCGATTATAGGACTCGTTTACTGGGATATATATATATTTTTGTAACCTGTTTCTCCTGCCAGCATCTTTCACAAGGTCTTTTCTACTGTTGTTCTGGGATTGATTTTGCAACTGTTTCACACAAAAGTATGTACATGTCTAGGAGACAGATGTCGTCTCTGTCCTGAGCGGATGATGGCTGCGTGGTCCATGACTGTTTATACTTTGCGTTTACTTTACATCACAGGTACACCTGCCAATTGACTCAATGATGTCCATTAGCCTTTCAGAAGCTTCTAAGCCCTGACCAGTAATTTAGGAATTTTCCAACGTTTAAAGACACGTCCATTTAGTGTATGAACTTCTGACGCACCGCGGGGGGAATTGTATACAGTGAATTATAAATGAGATAATCTGTCTGTAAACAATTGTTGGAAAAGTTACTTATTGTGTCTTGCACAAAGTAGATGTCCATAACGCGACTTGCCAAAACTATAGTTTGCTTAACATAATTTGTGGAGTGGTTGAAGACGAGTTTTTATGACTCAACCTAAGTGTATGTCAACTTCCGACTGTCAAGCTGCATCATATTATCAAGTGAAATATGATTCTCCTTGAAAAGTGAGGCTTATTCTCATAGAAAGAGTTAAATATGTTACACAGTTGCCAAGTTTAATTCAATTGATCTCATTTGATCTATCCAGCTCACCTGCACACAGCCCTAACTTTTCACCACACTGTAAAAGAATAGACTATAAGAAGGTTACATTTTTTTCAGCTTTTCAGCTCATCCTCCACTTTCTACCTGTATTGTGTCACTCTATTATCTTGCTTGTTTTTGATTGGCAGCTGCCCTGGAGGGTTGGAGAGGAAGCCAGACAGGTTCTGATCAGTCCGAGAGTCTTGCCAGGAAAGCAGCCAGGAATAGATCAGTCTCAGTACTCCTCTGTCAGGCAAGCTTCCTGCCCCACCTCCCAAGGCAGAGGGCATGGCTTGGCAGTTTTTCATGGCAAGAAAGAAAATTGACTGTCGACAGATTGCTGTTAGAATGTGGACACACACAATGCGCGCACACACACACGCTCAGTCAAACCTGTCTTCCTTTGTTGCCTGTACCAATTTTGATATTGATACTCTGTTTGAAGGTGAACGTTTGCATGCACTGTGGGTGAGAGGGAGTGGCAGCTGAGACTGCCTGTGTGTGGACGTGCCGGTGTTTGTGCTGTGTAAGATACTTTTGTATATATAAGTGTATGTGGACACCCTTCAAATTAGTGAATTTGGCTATTTCAGCCACACCTGTTGCTGAAAAATCAAGAATCAAGAATCAAGCAAATAATCAGCACACCGTCATACAAAAAACACTGGCAGTAAGAATGTCCTTACTGAAGAGCTCCGTGACTTTCAACGTGGCATCGTCATAGGATGCCACCTTTCCAACAAAGTTCGTCATTTCTTCCCTGCTAGCACTGCTCTGGTCAACTGTATGTGCCGTTATTGTGAGTGGAAACCTCTAGGAGCAACAATGGCTCAGCCGCGACGTGGTAGGCCACAAGCTCACAGAACTGGAAGATGTATCATGTTTTAAATCACTCTGTCCTCGGGTTGCAACACTCACTTACCGAGTTTCCAAACTGCCTCTGGAAGTAACATCAGCACAATAATTGTTCGTCGTCGAGCTTCATGAAATGGGTTTCCATGGCTGAGCAGCCGCACAAGGCCTAAGATCACCATGTGCAATGCCAAATGTAAAGTTTGGAGAAGGAGGAATAAAGTTGGTTGTTTTTTCACGGTTCGGGCTCGGCCCCTTAGCTCCAGGTGAAGGGAAATCTGCTACAGCAGACAATGACAATCTAGACCATTATGTGCTTCCAACTTTGTGGCAATAGTTTGGGGAAGGCATTTCTGTTTCAGCATGACAATGAGATGTTCGACGAGCAGTGTCCATCCACATTGCAGTATAGTGTCAGTAGTCAGATCTCCAGATGGTTGCAGTATAGTGGTCAGTAATCAGACCTCCAGATGTCTGCAGTATAGTGGTCAGTAGTCAGCACTCCAGTGTCTGCAGTATAGTGGTCAGTAACTCAGATCTCCAGATGTTCTGCAGCTATAGTGGTCAGTAAGTCAGATCTCCAGACGTCTGCAGTATAGTGGTCAGCTAATCAGACTTCCGACGTTGCAGTAGTGGTCAGTATCGATCTCCAGATGTCTGCAGTATAGTGGTCAGTAATCAGACCTCCAGGATGTTGCAGTATAGTGGTCAGTATCAGACCTCCAGATGTCTGCAGTAAGTGGTCAGTATCAGACCTCCAGATGTGCAGTATAGTGGTCAGTAATCAGACTCCAGATGTCTGCAAGTATAGTGGTCAGTAATCAGACCCTCAGTGTTGGCAGTATAGTGTCAGTAATCAGACCTCCAGAATGTCTGCAGTATAGTGGTCAGTAATCAGACCTCAGATGTCTGCAGTATAGTGGTCAGTAATCAGACCTCCAGATCGCTCTGCAGTATAGGGTCAGTAAATCAGACCTCCAGATGTCTGCAGTATAGTGGTCAGTAATCAGACCTCAGATGTCTGCAGTATAGTGGTCAGTAATCAGACCTCCAGAGTTTGCAGTATAGTGGCAGTAATCGACTAAATCTGCATAGTCTAGTGGTCAGATTCATCAGACGTCTGCCAGTATAGTGTCAGTATCAGACCCCTAGATGTCTGCAGTATAGTGGTCAGTAATCAGACCCTAGATGTCTGCAGTCTAGTGGTCAGTAATCAGACCTCAGATGTCTGCAGTATAGTGGTCAGTAATCAGACCTCCAGATGTCTGCAGTCTTAGTGGTCAGTATCAGACCTCCAGACGTCTGCAGTCTAGTGGTCAGTAATCAGACCTCAGATGTCTGCAGTCTAGGGTCAGTAATCCGACCTCCAGAGGTCTGCAGTATAGTGGTCAGTAATCAGACCTCCAGTGTCTGCAGTATAGTGGTCAGTAATCAGACCTCCAGATGTCTGCAGTATAGTGGTCAGTAATCAGACCTCCAGATGTCTGCAGTATAGTGGTCAGTAGTCAGATCTCCAGATGTCTGCAGTATGTGGTCAGTAATCAGACCTCCAGACGTTGCAGTTAGTGGTCAGTAATCAGACGTCTGCAGTTAGTGGTCAGTTAATCAGACCTCCAGAGTCTGCAGTTAGTGGTCAGTAATCAGATCAGATGTCTGCAGTAAGTGGTCAGTAATCAGACCTCCAGACGTCTGCAGTATAGTGGTCAGTATACTCAGATGTCTGCAGTATAGTGGTCAGTAATCAGACCTCCAGACGTCTGCAGTATAGTGGTCGTAATCAGACTCCAGATGTCTGCAGTCTAGTGGTCAGTAGTCAGATTCCAGATGTCTGCAGTTATAGTGGTCAGTAATCAGACCTCCAGATGTCTGCAGTATAGTGGTCAGTTAATCAGACCTCCAGGTCTGCAGTTAGTGGTCAGTAATAGACCTCCAGATGTCTGCAGTATAGTGGTCAGTAATCAGACCTCCAGACGTCTGCAGTATAGTGGTCAGTAATCAGACCTTCAGACGTCTGCAGTATAGTGGTCAGTAATCAGATCTCCAGACGTCTGCAGTATAGTGGTCAGTATAGACTCAGATGTCTGCAGTATAGTGGTCAGTAATCAGACTCCAGATGTCTGCAGTTAGTGTCAGTAATCAGACCTCAGATGTCTGCAGTATAGTGGTCAGTAATCAGACTTCAGACGTCTGCAGTCTAGTGGTCAGTAATCAGACCTCCAGACGTCTGCAGTCTAGTGGTCAGTAATCAGACCTCAGATGTCTGCAGTCTAGTGGTCAGTAATCAGACCTCCAGATGTCTGCAGTATAGTGGTCAAGTAATCAGACCTCCAGATCGTCTGCAGTCTAGTGGTCAGTAATCAGACCTCCGTCTGCAGTCTAGTGGTCAGTAATCAGACCCTATGTCTGCATATAGGTTCAGATCCAGACGTCTGCAGTTAGTGGCAGTAATCAGACCCCTAGATGTCTGCAGTTAGTGGTCAGTAAATCAGACCTAGAGTCTGCAGTCTAGTGGTCAGTAATCAGACCTCCAGATGTCTGCAGTATAGTGGTCAGTAATCAGACCCCTAGATGTCTGCAGTATAGTGGTCAGTAATCAGACCTCCAGATGTCTGCAGTATAGTGGTCAGTAATCAGACCTCCAGATGTCTGCAGTGTAGTGGTCAGTAATCAGACCTCCAGATCTGCAGTATATGGTCAGTAATCAGACCTCCAGATCGTCTGCAGTCTAGTGGTCAGTAATTCAGACCTCAATGTCTGCAGTCTAGTGGTCAGTATCAGACTCCAGACGTCTGCAGTTAGTGGTCAGTAATCAGACCTCCAGACGTCTGCAGTCTAGTGGTCAGTAATCAGACCTTCAGACTGTCTGCAGTCTAGTGGTCAGTAATCAGACCTCCAGATGTCTGGCAGTATCAGTGGTCAGTAACTCAGACCTTCAGATGTCTGCGTTTGGTCAGTAATCAGACCTCCAGATGTCTGCAGTATAGTGGTCAGTAATCAGACCTTCAGACGTCTGCAGTATAGTGGTCAGTAATCAGATCTCCAGACGTCTGCAGTATAGTGGTCAGTAATCAGAACTTCAGACGTCTGCAGTGTAGTGGTCAGTAATCAGACCTCCAGACGTATGCAGTCTAGTGGTCAGTAATCAGACCTCCAGATGTCTTAATGTTGCTGCTCTACACCTCTCCACACACTCACACTCTCATCCCCTCAGGAAAGCTTCTCACTGATAATGAAATCTCTCTCTCTCTGTGTGTGGACCCACTCCAATTAAATTTGCATACCCACTCCAATTAAATTTGCATACCCACTCCAACAGATCCACAGATTACGTAACCTCTATTGCATTCCACACTGCCCTCTCCCATGTGAGGACACAGTTCATCGACTACAGCTCAGCGTTCAACACCATAGTGCCCACAAATCTCATCACTAAGCTCAGGACCCTTGGACTGAACACTACCGTCTGAAACTGAATCCTGTACTTCCTGACAGGCCGCCCCCAGGTGGTGAGGGTAGGCAACAACACATCCGCCACGCTAACCCTCAACAAGGGCCCACTCAGGAGTGTGKGCTTAGTCTCCTCCTGTACTCCCTGTTCAGCCACGACTGCCTGGCCGCTCACGACTCCATCATTATGTTTGCTGACGACCCGACCCGATGAGACACCCTATAGGGAGGAGGTCAGTGACCTGGCAGTGTGGTGCCAGGACAACAACCTCTCCCTCAATGTCAGCAAGACAAAGGAGCCAATTGTGGACTACAGGAAACAGAGGGCATAGCACACCCCCATCCACATCGACAGGGCTGTAGTGGAGCGGGTCAAGAGCTTTAAGCTCCTCGGTGTCCACATCACTAAGGAATTAGCATAGCCCACACACACACCAACAAAGTCATGAAGAATGCACAACAACGCCTCTTCCCCTTCTACAGCTGCACCATTGAGAGCGTGTTGACTGGCTGCATCACCACTTGGTATCTGACCGCAAGGCGCTTCAGAGGATAGTGTGTACGGCCCAGTACATCACGGGGGCTGAGCTCCCGCTATCCAGGACCTCTATACCAGGTGGTGTCAAAGGAAGACTCCAGCCACCAAAGTCATATACTGTTCTCCCTGCTTCTGCACAGACAGCGGTACTGAAGTCTGGAACTAACAGGACCCGGCACACAGCTTTTACCCCCAAGCCATAACACTGCTAAATAGTTAACCAAAATAGCTACCTGGACTATCTGCATTGACCCTTTTTGCACTAACTCTTTTGAGTCATTACAGACACTGCTGCTACTGTTTATTATCTATCCTGTTGCCTAGTCACTTACTCCTACCTTATATGTACATATCTACCTCAATTACCTCGTACCCCTGGACATGGATTCATTGTGTATTTATTCCACGTGTTATAATTTGTTAAAAGGTTTCTCTCTACATTTTTGGAAAGGTCCCGTAAGCATTCACGTAGCTCACTAGCTCTGGGGGGGGGGGGGGGGGAGTGTGTGTGTGTGTGTGACCAGTGAGGTCGTGATAGAGGGGTTGTTAATTAAATGAAATTCTCCAAAGATGTGTGTGTGACCTCAAATGCACACTCAATCAGTAAATAGCATTACTTCTGCTGCTCGTCCTAATGGGAGGCCACTGCTGTGATCCATGTAGTGGTGAGAGGAGATAAATACAAGTTAATGCAGCTGTGAAGATAACTAACTATTCACAGAGTGACTGCTTCCCTCAAAGTGAAAAAATATCCTGGAATATCATGGGTCTCAATTACTCCACAAAGATACCTTCACACCTGTGTGCATTGCTGTTGATGCACCTGTGTGCATTGCTCTGAGTTCTCCAGAGGTATATGACTGTGAGTGTTACTGTGTGTGTGTTATTCTGTGTTTTTTCCAACATATGTCTATGGGTGTGCAGGTATCCAAGGGTGGTGGAGGCCTATCAGACATGCTTCCTAAGCTTCAGCTCTACGGCCCACCAACATCGCCCCCATCACCAGAAAGTAGCCAGCTCCGCTTCACAGGAAATGCACACCAAGGAGGCCATGGTAAGCTAGCTGTCAGTTGTCCCCTCTCCTTGGAACCAATCGATTGGGAGCTTGAACCTAGCTTGAGCTTAAATCATGTATTGATGTCAATGGGAGACTTGCGCAACGTTTTAGAGTTATGCTCAACATGTATTTCCAACACACCCCACAGACATTACTCTCTCACGTTTCTCCCCAGTCATTGACTTCCTTTATCTCTGCAGCAGTACTTCATTCTGCTCATCCTAACGGACGGAGTGATCACAGACATGGCAGACCACCCGCGAGGCCATCGTCCAAGCCTCCCACTTGCCAATGTCCATCATCATTGTAGGCGTGGGAAGTGCTGACTTCAGTGACATGCAGATGCTGGATGGAGATGACGGGATCCTTCGCTCGCCCAAGGGGGAGCCCTGCCTACGAGACATCGTCCAGTTCGTCCCCTTCCGCAACTTCAAACATGTGGAGTCTTTACTGGAACTGGGAGGGGTTACCTGAGGAACTGGTAGGTTACCTGAGGAACTGGGAGGGTTACCTGAGGAACTGGAGGGTTACCTGAGGAACTGGGAGGGTTACCTGAGGACTGGGAGGGTTACCTGAGGAACTGGTGAGGGTTAACTGGAGGGTTACCTGAGGAACTGGGCAGGGTTACCTGAGGAAACTGGGAGGGTTACCTGAGGAACTGGGAGGGTTACCTGAGGAACTGGGAGGGTTACCTGAGGGAAACGGTAGGTACCTGAGGGAATAACTGGGAGGGTTACCTGAGGAACTGGGAGGGTTACCTGAGGAACTGGGAGGGTTACCTGAGGAACTGGGAGGGTTACCTGAGGAACTGGGAGGGTTACCTGAGGAACTGGTAGGTTACCTGAGGAACTGGGAGGGTTACCTAAGGAACTAGGAGGGTTACCTGAGGAACTGGGAGGTTACCTGAGGAACTATGAGGGTTACCTGAGGAACTATGAGGGTTACCTGAGGAACTAGGAGGGTTACCTGAGGAACTGGGAGGTTACCTGAGTGTTACAGGAAGTGACAGGTTTCTCTCTGTCCTTCTCCAGGGCTCACCTGCAGAGCTGGCAAAGACTGTCCTAGCAGAAGTGCCCAACCAGGTGGTTGACTACTACAACAACAAGGGCATCAAGCCCAAAGTGCCCAGCGAGTTCGAGTCTTCCAGGACATTCGCCCCCTGAAAGGAGGGGCCCAACGCACTCGTTACAACAGACAGCACCTTACGCTGACTAACTGAAAAGTTTACTGTTTTGCTCTTCGTTTGTTTGTTCTTTTCATTGTGCATGCGTGGCCTCCGAGGCTTGCATCTGTAAAGCAACTGTATCATTCAAAGCATTGGTATGGTGGGGGGACACACAAACGAACAATCAAACTGACATCCCTACAGATGAACATTCAACTATCGATGAAGGAATGTACAGAACACCCCCGTTCCTTGTTTTATACGAGTTTGTTGAGATTTTGCTAAATTTCTTGATATTCATACATTGTAAAACATTTTGGACCACAGTGAATGAACTAGCTACCTGCGTTTATAAACGTCTGCGTCCTCAGAAGTCCATATTGCAGATAAGGCAGATGCATGAACTGTTGTTTTGCATGCTGGTAATAAAGCAGACACTGTTTTCTCATGGTTCATGTGGTTTTCTTAGTGAATAATAGAGCTGACAGTATTGTAGGGATCAAGGACGTTCTACTATGAAGCATGTTGACAGCACAAATGCAGTATTCTGGGATGTTCACTGGAGAATATTATGGGCACATCATTTGCCGTTGTCATGTTACAATGCTGTATTCTGTGAAATTATGAATTACTTATAATAATAAAAGCTTTATCAATATGCTTGTGACTTGTACTATGTTAAAAAAAAATCTATTGGGTTTCAAGTCAAAAACATCATTGGAATTGTGGTCATATCAAATTCAATTCATTCTATGAAAAATCCATAGAAAATGCAGAGAACTGAATTGGCAGAATTTCAATATTCCGGTGTGCGTGTCAAAGTAGTCAAAGGAATTGGGAATTGGGGTCACTTTCTTAGCATTTCCATTGTATTCTATTGATTTAAAAACCTCCATAAAAATGATGGGAATGTTCTGATTGAAGTTGAACAGAACAAGTCTGTCCATGTGCAGCCATGTGAGGACGGTGACAATTCCTCCTAGGATTGGAGTAAGTCACGACTCTCCCTTTGAGGTGTCTGGGGAGGAGGGAGGGAGATGGGGAGGAGGGAGATAGAGAGAGGGAGATGGGGAGATGGGGGGGAGAGAGAGGGAGGGAGATGGGGAGAAGGGAGGGAGGTAGATGGGGAGAAGGGAGGAGATGGGGAGAAGGGAGGGAGGGAGATGGGGGGGAGAGAGAGGGAGGGAGATGGGGGAAGAGGGAGGGAGATGGGGAGAAGAGATAGGGAGATGGGGAGATGGGGGGGAGAGAGAGGGAGGGAGATGGGGAGAAGGGGAGGGAGTGAGATGGGGAGAAGGGAGGGAGGGAGATGGGGGGAAGAGAGGGAGGGAGATGGGGAGAAGGAAGGGAGATGGGGAGAAGAGAGAGGGAGATGGGTAGATGGGGGGAGAGAGGGGAGATGGGGGGGAGAGAGGGGGTTGGGGAGATGGGGAGGGGAGGGGGGAGATGGGAAGGAGAGAGGGAGGGAGATGGGGAGAAGGGAGGGAGGGAGATGGGGAGAAGAGAGAGGGAAATGGGGAGATGGGGGGAGAGAGAGGGCATTGGGGAGAGGGGAGGGGAGGGGGGAGATGGGAGGGGAGATGGGAGAGAGTGGGAGGGAGATGGGGAGAGAGATGGAGGGAAATGGGATAGAGGGAGGGAGATGGGAAGAAGGGAGAGAGGGAGATTGAGGAGGAGAGGGAGGGAGATGGGGAGGACTGAGGGGAGGGAGATGGGGAGAAGAGAGGGAGGGAGATGGGGAGAGAGAGGGAGGGAGGGTGGGAGATGGGGAGGACTGAGAAGGGAGATGGGAGAAGAGAGGGAGGGAGATGGGGAGGAGGGAGGGATATGGGGAGAGAGCGGGAGGGATTGATAGCAATGAGAGGGACAGAGATTTCTGAGATGCGTGATGAATACTATAGAAAGGGCAGGCAAGGGCCCTTTCATATCCAGAGCAGCCGGCAGTCCATTAATTCTGTCCTGGTTCATAATGAACTATCGGCG
>NC_036873.1:1345382-1351262 GCF_002910315.2 Salvelinus sp. IW2-2015
GACAATTATGTGGATATATTGAAGCAACAACTCAAGACATCAGTCAGGAAGTTAAAAACTGGTCACAAATGGGTCTTCTAAATGGAAGCAAACTTCAAAAGTTGTGGCAAAATGGCTTAAGGACAACAAAGTCAAGCCCTGACCAATCCTAATTAAAATGTGTGGGCCGAACTGAAAAAGTGTGTGCTGCAAGGAGGCCTACAAACCTAACTCAGTTACACCAGCTCTGTCAGGAGAATGGGCCAAAATTCACCCAACTTATTGTGGGAAGCTTGTGGAAGGCTACCCGAAACGTTTGACCCAAGTTAAACAATTTAAAGGCAATGCTACCAAATACTAATTGAGTGTATCTAAACTTCTGACCCACTGGGAATGTGATGAAAGAAATAAAAGCTGAAATAAATTATTCTCTCTACTATTATTCTGACATTTCACATTCTTAAAATAAAGTGGTGATCCTAACTGACCTAAAACAGGGAATTTTTTACTTGGATTAAATGTCAGGAATTGTGAAAAACTTAGTTTAAATGTATTTGGCTAAGTTGTATGTAAACTTCCGACTGCAACTGTATACACCTGTTCTGAAAGGCCCAGAGTCTGCAACCCACTAAGCAAGGGGCACCACCAATCAAGTGGCACCATGAAGACCAAGGAGTTCTCCAAACAGGTCAGGGACAAAGTTGTGGAGAAGTACAGATCAGAGTTGGGTATAAAAAAATATCAGAAACTTTGAACATCCCACGGAGCACCATAAAATCTATTATAAAAAAATGGAAAGAATATGGCACCACAACAAACCTGCCAAGAGAGGGCTCCCACCAAAACACACGGAGCAGGCGAGGAGGCATTAATCAGAGAGGCAACAAAGGGACCCTGAAGTAGCTGCAGGGCTCCATAGCAGAGATTGGAGTATCTGTCCATAGGACTACTTTCATCCGTACACTCCACAGAGCTGGTCTTTACGGAAGAGTGGCCAGAAAGAAGCCATTTCTTGAATAAAAAAATAAGCAAACACATTTGGTGTTCGCCAAAAGGCATGTGGGAGACTCCCCAAATATATGGAAGAAGGTACTCTGGTCAGATGAGACTAAAATTTGGCTTTTTGGCCATCAAGGAAAATGCTATGTTCTGGTGCAAACCCACCACCTCTCATCACCCTGAGAAACACCATCCCCACAGTGAAGCATGGTGGTGGCAGCATCATGCTGTGGGATGTTTTTCATCGGCAGGGACTGGGAAACTGGTCAGAATTGAAGGAATGATGGATGGCGCTAAATACAGGGAAATCTTGAGGGAAACTGTTTGTCTTTTTTCAGAGATTTGAGACTGGACGGAGGTTCACCTTCCAGTAGGACAATGACCCTAAGCATACTGATAAAGAAATACTCGAGTGGTTTAAGGGGAAACATTTAAATGTCTTGGAAGTGGCCTAGTCAAAGCCCAGACCTCAATCCAATTGATAATCTGTGTAATGACTTAACGATTGCTGTACACCAGCGGAACCCACCCAACTTGAAGGGGCTGGAGCAGTTTTGCCTTGAAGAATGGGCAAAAATCCCAGTGGCTAGATGTGCCAAGCTTATAGAGACATAACCCAAGAGACTTGCAGCTGTAATTGCTGCAAAAGGTGACTCTACAAACTATTGACTTTGGGGTGTGAATAGTTATGCACTTATTTGTCTTATTTRTTGTTTGTATCACAATAAAAAAATATTTAGCATCTTCAAAGTGGTAGGCATGCTGTGTAAATCAAATGATACAAACCCCCCAAAAATCTATTTTAATTGCAGGTTGTAAGGCAACAAAATAGGAAAAATGCCAAGGGGGGTGAATACTTTCGCAAGCCACTGTATGGGTGGTACAGTACAGTAGCCTACTGCCTGGTGCTCTTGGGGGAAGACATACAAAACACTATAGGTAAATCAAATSTGTATWTCTCCCCACAGTTCTCTGACACCAGGAAGTGAAGGGATGAGGGTAGGGATGTGTACCGAAACCCGGTATTAAACGGGCCCCGGMGCTAATTTATGAAAGAACGTAGTATCGATAAGCTCCGACGTTATCGGTTCTGCTTTTGGTACTGGAGAAATTAAGAAAATACATGTCCTATTTCTTATTGCTACATAAACGTTATCTTGCACATTTAGTCTCATCAACCGTTTCTAATTTGCAATAAGATTAAGACATTCGTCTATGATGCTTTTTCGCTATTCCCAATCCAGAAGAGAGATCTCCCACACGCTACAGCACACACAGCACCCTGCTCTTAATTAGTGACCATGGTGAGGGGAGAACTAAACGTTCAAAAGTTTGGTTACACTACACCAGAGTTGATGCTGACAATGCTCGTTGCCACAAGTGCAACAAGACTTTTGCTTGTAAGGGCGGAAACACGAGCAATGTGTCCAAACATCTATGGAAAGTGCATCATGTACAGGCAGAGAAGTGCACAGTTTTCGACTGTCTAGCTCGTCGTTCATCTCTCGTTGCCCCGATCTACGTTAGGTATGTATGCTAGCAGCCTAGAGCCCACACACGGAGTTAACTAAATMATGCGAACATGGGTTCGTGATCAAAAGTAACCATTAGCCAGTTGCAGCTACAATGAACCYACCCACTCCTCCCTCTAATACCGCTGGTCCAAGCCAAAGACAKGCCCAAAGCCCCTTCACGCTGGCAGCTAGTGGGAGGATGACTGAGGAGAGGGTGAATGAGTGCCACCTAGCTGTGACCAAGTTCATAGTGAAATGCCTACACCCCTTTGCAACAGTGGAATCCAAGGGCTTTAGGTATAACAGTCTGTAAGTATATATTAGATGTATTCATTTTAGGATATTTTTTTATTTTTATTTATTTTAAAAGTGTGTATGTAGTCACATCACTCCACAATACAATACACAACAACACAATAATTCAATAATGATAATTCAACACATGAAAACTATATCTTTTACTGTAGGGAGATACCCCTCCCTCCAGGAGTTACCTCAGTGACGCATATTACATCTACTCGTATGTGTAGAAAGGCAAGTGATCACTGAGCTTAAGGACGTGCCAAAGCTGACATCACATCCAGATGCGACAGCCTCTGTCCGGACCACTATCTCACTGTTACAGTGCACTACACAAGCACCACGGATGGTAAAACAGAAGGTCCTCCACACCAGGGCAGTGTAAAACAGAAAGTCCTCCACACACGGGCAGTGTAAACAGAAGGTCCTCCACACCAGGGCAGTGATAAATCGCAACTGGTGAATGATGCAGAGGAGATCTCAGACATTCTGGAAGAGTTTGAGATCGAGCCGCATAGATTGTAGCTGTAGCTGTAAATGCGGCAACATGATCGTCCATCAAGAGCGTACATCCTAAACTAAGTGATGCCTTTGCTCCACACTTGAATCTGGCAGGCGCAGAAAATCTCACAAAATGACCTTCCATTGATATGGCTAGCCGATATCACGAGCAGTGTTCGTGTGATTCAGAGATCCTTGATGTCAACAACATCTTGAAGGAAAGACTAACATTCCTTGGTAATGAGCCAGCTTCCAATCAATTAGTATTAGTTTAATTCCACTTAACAATTTAATTCAACTATGTAATCACTAACATCCAATCTTGAATGTCAAGACAATATAAACCTCTCTTATTTATATCATAGAGGAGATTCATGGAGAGTATCCAGCATCCACGCAGCACTTGATCACGATCGAAAAGCAATGACAGAGAAACCTGGACTCGAAAAGGACAGGACTTCCATAAGGCTAGAGGGGTTGTCCAGCTCATAAGAATCCTCTATACATCCACACTGTGTGTATCATGTGAATAGAATGCCTCCTGTGGACAGATCATACCCATCCTCCAAAAACTGGAAGAGCACTTCACTGTGAAGCATGAAGATACAACGTTTGTGGCAACCATCAAAGATGAGGACATTCAAGCCTTCCTGCACGAGGCCACAGCAATGGACCCCAGATTTAAAGGGAAGACGGTTAGTGGCGTCACCTGGGACAGGCTGAGGAAAGCAACTGTTGAGGCCAATGTGACAGGGGCAACACCAGGGTTGTCAGAYGAGCCAGAGTCGACAGACACAGAGCACCAGCAACAGGAGGATGAGTCTGACGGAGAAGGAGAGGAAATGGAGGAGGTACACAACAAGGAGTGCCATGGAGGAGCTGTTCTCAGAGGATGACAGGGCGTTGAGTTTGACGATCCAACAGGACACCTCGTCCCTCACCCTCAGGGAGCGTMTTGACCTAGAGGTCGAGCTCTACAAAGGCCTGCCTCCCATCCCCATGGCTGAAGATCCTGTTATGTGGTGGTGAAAAGAAGAGAGCTACTCTGCCCCTCCTCATAAACATTGCAACAAGCTACCTCTGCGCTCAAGCCTCCTCCACCACTAGTGAGAGGGTATTTTCGACTGCAGGGAACACAATAAGCCAGGAGAGGTCCCGACTTCTGCCAGAGAAGGCACATATGTTGATCTTTCTCCAGAAGAACTGCTAAGAACTGTTAGTCCTTTTGCAGCCTACCTGCATGCCCCACCCGTGTTGCTCTATACCACTGTATTGTCTTTTGCAGGAAAATATTGTTTATTTAATTTGTTTTACATTTCCATCATCACAACATTGGAGTCTATAATAGTGATTTGTTCAAAACATTGCTSTTTCTTTTGCTGTAAATAATAGTTTATTTTATTTWTTTTARGTTTCAGYAAATAAAGCAATGTTAATTCTGTTTWGTTTKGTTTTTTTGTTGTAAAAAATAACAAAAAGATCCGATAAGAGTACCGTTAAAGTACCYGATCGATAAGCAGTATRGGTAAGAGTAGTAATASCGTTAAAATCTTAACTATACCCATCCCTAGATGAGAGGTGGTGGGTGGGCGCATCATMGTTAAAATCMGGAGCCAGAGTGGGATCAGTGCACCCTAGTGTGTCAGGATTACCACCGCTGGGGCATGGAGGGAAAAGGAGGGGAGCTAGGAGAGTCAGAACATCCCATCAGTTCAAACGGGATGACCTGGAGCAACCACTAAAGCCGTGGTCTAAGCATAATGGTTCCCCCCTACCCCCTTCTCAAAAGTCTCCCTGACTTAAAGTTTTCCTGAGGAAAGCTTCCTGAGGAAGCCAAGCATACTTGACTTGTCTTAAGCTTGTCTTAAGCTTAAACACTCAAGCCAGCCCTTACTTTACTATACTGACAAAATGATACGCAAACGTTACCAAGGCCGGGAGTTACAAAATGTTTAACTTTTTGTTGTTGTTGCAAAACTARATTCCTCATGTGTAACAAACTAGTGACGGCCTGTTACATAATTTGTTGCTGTGTCCTGAAGTATAATTTAAAGGTCTTGATATTCATCATTCATGTTGTTCCACATCTCTAATGAATCKCGCATGAAATATGCAACACCCKTCCCATGTAAATGCCGCTCCCGCATAGAATGCACTCGCTWTTTCAWAAGTGTGTTTAAGGCCCAGTGAAAAGTTACGTTTTGCCTGTGTTTTGTATCATCTTGTACAACTGCTGATGAAACTAACTCTGTAAAAGTTTGAATAAATGTGATCAGTGTTATTTCCTGATAGTTGCTGGTTGAAAACATAATCTACACAGGACCTTATAATCAGCTTGTTTTGATGAGTTTTGGTTTGCCTGGTGACATTACCAGGCAGCAAACTGGTTAATGATTTGAGATTGATATAAAGATGGCTGCATTGGGCCTTTATGAGTGATTGCATTCTGCACCGCATTAAAAACACACACACATTATGAAATCTGGAAAGGGGAACTTTCTAATCTGTATTCAGTCAATTAAAACTAAACCACAGGCTATCAAATGGTAAAACAGTATGTGAGATTAACAGCTACTTCATGTGTTCT
>NC_036873.1:1351287-1399164 GCF_002910315.2 Salvelinus sp. IW2-2015
TTGCCTCCCGTAATGGCGTAATTTCTACGAAGGATGGGGGAATTTACTCCCCACACACATTTTGAAAGGAGGGCCCATGAGAAGTTGTGCCCCCCCTCAGTCTAAATCAAGTTCCATCCTTGTCCTCCTGCTTCCTAATCAATCTTCCTAATTCTATCTATGTATGGTCATAGAAGTGATTTATTTGATCAAACACGTTTAATGACCATAGAGACATGTTTATCTGTTGATGTGTAGCAAGAACTTCACTCCAGAAATGTTCTGTGCTAAATTAATGATTAAAAGTTAATATAGTGTAAAGAACAACGAAGGTGATTCAGTTTTTGTCTAGATAAGTAATACATGGATCATTTTATTGTTGCATTTGTCACGACTCTACGAAGGTGGCTCCTCTTCCGTTCGGGCGGCGCTCGGCGGTCGTCGTCACGGTCTACTAGCTGCCACGGATCACTTTTTTCCCTTTCTGTAGGTTTTGTCTTATTGGTTTCACTGTTTCTTTTTTAGTTTTTTAGTTGGGCTATTTAAGCGGTAGGCCCCTGCTCTTTGTGCGGGCTTATTTTTCCACTGTGTTTATGTGTGGCAGTGTGTTTCGTGTTGGGTTTCTTCTCCGGACTAGTTAGGTCTGTTTTTGGGCATTTTGGCGTGTACGATTTTCCTTGTGCCGTAATAAAATGAATTTTTGTACCTTCAGCTCCTGCGCCTGACTCGCACCACTAGCCTGAGTGGTCAAGAGAGCCCACCATCAAGAATGGAGTCAGCAGGAGCAGCGTTCTACCCTTCCATCTGATGGAGGAGCGCGTCCTACATCGTCTCTGGTCGAGGTTCCAGTTCACGTCCGAGTGTGGAGGGCGTTTATGGAGCGTCTGGGGGTCTCGGTCAGCTTGACCCTTGGTTATCACCCGAGAGTAATGGCAGGTGGATGAGAGTGAACCAGGAGGTGGGGTAGGTTTTCTGCGGTCGTATTGCCAGGACCGCGGCCAGGAGAATGGTGGCGAGGTACGTCCCATGTGGCGGAGTTGGCCCGATTCACTCCGCCATCCTCCACGAACATGTCACCATTTCAAATGCGTGTTGGGCTACAGCCGGTCCTGGCACGCGTGACATCAAGCTTCAGACCGAGGCTCCTGCGGTGGAGGAGTGGGTGCAGGCTCCAAGGAGACCTGGAGAGCCGTCCAGAATCCTCAAACAGGCCGGTGGTACGGCAGAAGAGGAGCGCTGACCGCACCGCAGTGAGGCCCCGTGTTCGTCCGGGGGACAGGGTCTGGCTCTCTACCGAAACCTGCCCCTCGCTTTGCCCTGCCGGAAGCTGGGGCGGTGTGGTGGGGCCCTTCAAAGTCCTGAGGAGGATAGAGAGTGTGTTATAGATTACAAACTCCTGTCCTATTATCGTATTAACCCTCGTTTCATGTGTCTCTCTCAGGGCGCCTGTTGTGTTTGTACCGGTCCTCTGCCGGTGAGGTGCGGAGGGGGTTCAGGGGGGCCATCGGGTTGGTTTCTCTTCGAAAAGTGCCTCGTGCCCTGCGAGCTGGGGCCGCTAGTGTGGGGGCCTTCAAGTCCTGAGGAGGCTACTGGTAGCTAGGTCGTCCTGCATGAAGTTGAGGTGCGTGAGGTCCTACCGCCCGCTCTTGGACATCGAGGGGACTCCCTGAGCAGTCACTATTATGTATAACGTCGTTTATGTGTCTCGTGGGACTGGTAGGAGGGTAGACGGCGTGCTGAGGAGAGGTGCTTAGGCGGTAGGCTTCGGTGGGGGACATCTTGTGCATTTTGCGTAAGACATGTTTGAGGTGAGCCGGAGGTTGGACTCGCTCCATACCGTCCATTCTCCTGGGGATATCGAGGGGCCAGCATTACCTCGTGGATGGGTGAGGGCGTACCTGGCGCTCTCCCGGGTTGGCCGTATGGAGACGGTGCTGGGGAGGTGCAGGTGTCGGCGGCTGCGGGTGCCGGCGTGCAGGGGGGGGGCATGGTGTTAGATTCGGTCACGTACTGACGAAGTGTGTGGGGCTCGCTCTTCCTGTTCGGGATTTCGCGGCATTTGCGCTTTGGCCTGGTCTCCGCGGTTACCGATCTCCCTAGCGCTTCGAGCTGCCTACGGGATCGCACCTTGAAGGCGGTGTCGGCGCGCTGCGGGTGCGCGCGTCAGGGGGGGGATGGGGCCTTTTTTACTTTTGTTTCCTGTTGTTTTGTCTATTGGTCTTTCTCACTGCTCTTTTTGTTTAGGAAGGTTTTTGGAGTTGGCGCTCTTCTACTTTTGTAATTATGCGGTAGCGGGGCCCCGCTGCTCTTTGTGGGTGCTTATTTTTCCAACTGGTTTATGCCGATGTGTGGCGCTTGGGCGGTTCGTCAGTGTGTTTTCGTATGGCGGTTTTTTTTTCTCCGGACTAGTTAGGTGCTGTATTTTTGGAGCAAACTAAGGTGCCACCATCGTGGTTGTGCGCTCGGGCATTTTGGCGGTTCCCGTTTATCTGATTTTTTCGTGTGTGCGTGTCATAATATAGCATCGAGTTTTCCTTTTCTTGTTCTCAGGTATTCTTTATTATGGGCGCTCTATCTTGGAAACGCCTGACGGTGGCGACCCAACGGAGTGGTGCGTCACAGAAGCCCGTCCATAATGGAATGAGTCAGCAGGAGGCGCGTCTAGGCCTGCCTATGTGCCGGCCTTATGTTTATTTTCCAATCTGATGGGATTTATGGTGTGCCCTGTGTGCTTGTCCTCCGTGTGGGTAGGCATCACTTGTTAGTTTCATTGGGGATTTGGGCTCTGTCTGTGGCATCTATGGTCTGGCGATGGACCAATTATGTTAGGGCGGTGTAGAGAATGGTGATTCCGACTTGGGTGTGCAGTGAGTAGAGTACTCCCCTTCAATACGTCCTTAGCTGACTCAGCTCCTCCTACTCACTCGCCTTTAACTCTTTCAGCGCCTCCCTCGCCTGGGCGTGTCGTACGACTCGGAAGTGTGTCACGAACACTCTGTATCTCTTAAATACGAAAGCATGGAGTTTTCGGAGGAGGTTCCTTTGATCTTGGATTTACCATTAAAAAAATGCAGCTGGAAGATACGCCGTATCATACTACAATGACATAGCTCTTCTAGAGTGCGATTCTCTGATTTTTGTTGGCGCTCAATGTTATGTAAATGTTGTGGTGTTGTATGAATAGTTGGGACTAAAATTAAATATCGATGAGCATTGAAATCAGATTTATGGTCAAGGGTGGGTGATACGCACTAATAAATAACCAAATGGTCGATACGGAGTTTAAATTCGGTACTCTTTCCACTCATAAATAGGTTTCATGTCTTCATTGTGCGGCTGCGTGGTCAGGGGTTTCATGGGGGGTGATATGAGTTATACTTGAGATAATATGTTTAAGGACCAATCATGGGAAGATTGTTTATTAATTTGCATGATGTATTAGTAAAAGATCATAGTGGGGTGACATATATTACTTTCTAAATTGGGCTGTCATTCTTTGAGTAGTGGTAGTTTGTATTGTATACGTTTAGGACGGCTTTCTTTGGTGGTTTAGGCGTGGTATTGTTTTTGGTACGGTTGGGTCTTACATAATTTCAGGGGGGATGAGTAAGGGCGCCACTTAAGATTTAGTTGATAAGGCATATTGTTGGGTTTACTCAGTACGGGGTGTTCGGGTGGTAGGGTTTATTGCTTTCCGGTGGGTGATACTGTTTCACTGATCCATACCTTATACGGAAGTATTCCGGAGGCATAATTAGGTTAGGGGTTGGATTGTGAGTTTGTGTGGGGCTGGGTTGTGTATTTTTTACGGGCTGCTTATAAAGGTATGCAAAGAATAGTAACTTATAAATCTATTGAGTATCTCTTATGAGGTGCTCTCTAGATGCAGTGTCAGTGGGCATGTTTAGTAGGTTAGGCGTATAGATCAAAAGTGCCACTATTGCAGGTATGCCTGTCTGGCTTGTTTGTAATCTCATATTGGGCTTGTGTTTTTGCACACAGCGGAGTGATAGATTGAGGCAGCGAACATGTGTATGCTCTTTTTTTCGTGTTTCACTATATGGAGGTGTATCTCTCGATCTCTCTATGTGAGACTATGGCGCGCGTTAATCTGCATGAAGTATTGGTTTGAGGGGATGGTGCTTTGTTTCTACTTGGAGTTGGTACTAACTGGTCAGTACAAGATGTTTGGTTGATTCTATATTATTCTCTCTCAACTTGGAACGTCAAAAAGATCTCGCCTCGGCTTGATTGGTAAGAAATGAGATTTTGATGGACTTTAATTTTTCTTCCATCGGCCAAATGAGGAACAGAAAGTTGGGTTTGTGCGTCTGTTGTTTAATTGGATAGTTGCGGCTTGTGCATAGGCCAAGCTGGACATTCAGCATGACATATTGCATCACATATTACTGTCTTGATTAGAATTATTGAAGAAAGTAGATTATACATATGTTATAAAATCAATACTGGCTCAAAAGGAAGCATGCGGATCCGTATACGTTAGTAGATTGTGTGATTTTACCTTCGTGCGAGTGTTTGTTCGTCTGCTGGTACCATAAATCCAAGCATTTTGGTGTGAAGCATTTCTCAATAGTAACTAAACAACCACTTTCTACAATAGACTACTGCTGCAGTGTATGGTCAAAAAGTATAGAATTGCATTGCTAAAGTGGATTTACAGGTTTTTTGATTTGAATGTTTTCAATCGGTTGACAAAAACCCGTATGTCGGTGTGGTGGTGTGCTGTGTGCAGTTTTGCAGTCGATGGGCACAGTCACTGGATATAAATATCGTAATCTGATGCAAGGAAGAAAGACTCATACACTATGGCGCACTATTATTGCTCTATTAAAACAAGGCTTGACAGAAGAAGGTGCCTCTTAAGACAGCGGTCAAGACTCTGGTCCAGGAACCCCAATGGTCTCGATTGGTTTCAAGGGACCTAGAGGGAAAGTGTTTCAAGTTCTTCTTGCAACAAGTTTTAGATTCTCATTAAAAACAATCGAAATACCTTTTCTAATGCTCTCAGAGGACTCCGAATCTCATAGGAATCGTTGCTGTAACAGCAACTTGGCAAAGCAATGTTGTAAAGGATCGATGACAAGCGCAAGCTTAGGGTAATTTACCAAGGGCTGCATTTAGACTCGGTTAAGGTATACAATTTCGTTAATTCAGGAAGATATGTTGGGATAATTCTTCCTGAAGTTCGGTACATCTACGGAGCGTCAGAAAGGTTTCAAGCTAAATCTATCTGAAGTGACAGTATGGAGAATACAGGGTTGGGCTAGAATAGGTCCAGTGGATTAACGGCTGTTCAGAGAGGTCCTATAACGCGGCTAGGCTCGACGTGGTAATCAACGTTCATTCAGGCTTATCTACGAATATAAAATCACGTCGTGCTCAATGTTTGATTTCAAGTGTTCATATTGCTCAGAGGTACATACTATCAGACGCAAATGGTAGCCGTGACGGGCGTCAAAGGAGTTGCAACAACATTGTACAATAAACACAGGGAATGGGACTGTTATTCCCCACTCAGATAGTCGACAAAAACACAGATCATTCATCCATGAAGCTATTCTCGTCAGGAGGTCTTCCGTCCTCTGCCGTCCTACATCCGAAGGAGAATTTCGCTTGACCAAATTAGCATTGGTCAGGGAGAGAGAGATGGGGTCAAGCATGGGGATTACACTCTGGCGTCAGGCTTAATACATTGAATCATCCTTACGTTCCGTTGATCTGTTCGACGCTCAAGATGTGACAAGCGTGAAACGGGATTGACCTTGCTTCCTTCGGGGGTTCGGCCTTTTTGGCTAGGAGGTTCTCTCATTGATATATATTCAAGGATTTTTGACGCGTACTACCGCTGTGAACGGGTGCGGCGATCAGTTCAGGGAGTATCAACATGTGGCGTATAATTAAGGAAAAGAGGCTAATTACAAAAGCTGATAGGCTTGTTTGAACTTCTTAATCACCAGTGCGTGACGTGCGTTGAGTGTCGCGTTAAGTGGAATGTGTGGGAGAAGTCGGAAAGGATCGCGCAATCAGGAACTAGAGATGAGATTAGTGAGTGAGGGTATCGCCACTGTGCTCGCTCGGTTCTATACATTGATATTTGTTTGAGCTTGGCTCGGTCTTTTTGCTCGTTTATGTGTCGTGTAGGACAAAAAGCAGGAAACGTGATTACAGGCAGACATCTAGTATGAAATAGAGGGTCATCATTTAGTTACTTATCTCTAGCTGAAATGGGGTTAGAGATTTAGAGAGAAATAGGTAGTGTGAGTAGAAGTAGTGTTGTTTTATATTTAGGGAGCGTGTGATTGTTTGACCCTGTTAAAAGAATGAATAATTTCGCCGTGGCGTGCGCGTATGATGGCAGTTGCTGCCTGGGGGAAGGAAACGTGATAGTGGAGTCAGAGGACAGGCAGGACGGTAAGAGAGAGAGTATGGGCAAGGCGTTTGGGGTTCAACTGCCGAATTGTATCAGTTCTCACAGTATCAAGGTTAATTGGTTAAACGAGACGCTGCGCTTCGCTATCCACACGTGATATTTTTTCGTCGATAGTTTCTCCCATTGCAACTAGAATCTAATGATGAATCTATTGCTATGAAATTGTCTCTGGGGAGGGGGTCGTGACGAGCAGAGAGGATTCTGCCTCAAAATATAGGTTAGCGCGTCTTTGCGTCGTTAAAGTCACTCGACTTCGCCTGAGATGTGGGGCGACTTTCGGGGACTTCGACATGCAGTTCCTACTTACTCACTCACCCGTCACGCGGGATTTGATAAGGTTCATAGATTGGAAACAGCCTCAGACTATTAGTGTAGAGCAGGTCTTGTCGATAGCGGAGAAATGCTTAATCAATGGAGGAGAAGCGTTCAGTGTCCGCCCAAGGAGCCAGGTCATTACCGTTTGGGCGTTATTGGACATTCTTGTGCAAGGTATCAAGGCAGGAACGAGGGTGAATGGAGATGTATACGGTCTGAGCTGTGAATCGGGTGAACGCCGATCTCTCTCCTGATTTGGGCATGCATTCCATTACTTGGGCGTATTTCTGTGAGGCCCGATATCGGAAGAAGATGGTGCTTATCGGGTTTCAGTCTGGGTTTGTTGGGTGTAGGGTGATGGTATCTTCTTTTTGTCAATCAGGATGATGTATGATGTTTTTCTCCAGGATAGTTTTGTTGATAATCTCGCTCGCATATACGAATTGAGCTCTGATTCTATGTTTCAGGTCATACACGGTGATTTGTACTTATGTGGGGAGTATTTAGGGTCGTGACATAGCAGTAAGTAGGGAATTTCTGAATACAACTGCACGAAGAGTATTTATCGGAGGCGGTTATCGATTCTGAGATTTAACATCAGATAAACGTTTTATCTGTCGCTAGGTCGCTGAGGGAGTATTGATAGGTTTACCCGGAGTGATGTGACCTTAGTCCTATAACATTTCCTGAATTGTTGTATGTACTTCCTCGATCTAGAGTAAGTTTAGGACAATACCACATTGTCTGGTTAATATATAGCAGACAGAGCCTTGCGATCGCTGATATTATTTCCTGGCTTGCTTTGCTCGTCAGAGGGATTTGGTGTTCAAGTGTAGGTCCAGAGTATGAATGGAAGTTATTGAGGTGTGGATTGGTTTCACGATGTCAGATTGGATGTGAAGGATGTGGTACTTCAATGTCCTCTAGTTATCAGCTGAATCTGGCGCGTATCTGACCAGAGGCTGCATGTGAAAGCGTGTATTTGGCATCGCGTCAGAGATAATTGTGTTTGTTCATCTTTCTTCTTGCTGCAATTCGATAATTATATACAGATCTTACGCGAAAAAAGAGAGTGGACTTGAACGAAATGTTATGAGCATAGGTTTTTTATATTACATCGAATGATATGTTTAATCCATGTATGTATCGCGATTGCACACATTCTACCATTATCTTCTCTTGACGTGTGTGGAATAACGGAGAGCGGTGTGATGCAGATGGTCTGGTTTGGTTTCGTCTGATCTATTGATGTAGATGAGTTTGGACCGATGGGAGAGGAGTGGTCTCCCCACCGCACCTCCAGCTCCTCCTACTACTCTGTACCTTCAGCCTCCTGCGCCTGACTCCGCACCCACTACACCTGAGTGCGTCACACATCTGTATCTCTTAACGCCTTTCTGAGATTTCTTATTGGATTTACAAAAAGATGAAATACCTATAAATAAATGATGTGTTGAGGCGTTTGATTTTGTTGCAGTTTAATTTGTTTGATAAAGTTGGATAACTTTCAAATCAATTATTCAGGAGCAATTAATAAAAACAAAATGTCGAACTAAATCGGATCTTCCYTCATAACTTCTTCATGGGCCAACGGTTTAGGGGGGGGCTACAGTTTATGGTAGTTTACAACAGGGAGATGTTATCAAGCAGTGTAAAATAAACACTGTGCATATCTACAATGGCTCTCTTTGCAGTAGTGTGTTAGTAAAGGGGGATGAAGTAGCCTCAGGTTAGTCTTAGGCATATTGTTGTTTAATCAGACACTGGGTGTGGGTGGTATGTTTATTCTTTTTGCGTGGGTGGAGCACTGATCCCATGGAGACCAGCAACTAATCTATTGAAAGTCAGGTGTGGCCGGATTGTTATTTACCTACAGGTTGAAAAGGATATATAATTATGAATATCCTATGAATGCACACAGCAATGCAGTTCTTGCCAAGTGCTTACTAATCAAAAGCCAACAATGAAGATGCCTGTTGGCTGTTTTAACTCATACTGTGCCTGTTTGCAAGGGGATCTAATACCGGCACATCCCTTTTCTGCTCATCATGAGGTGTTTTCTCTACTCTATATGCAATGCGTGCATGTATTTTAGATGTGCTTTCATCTTGGAGTGGGTACATCATAGTTGGTGAACATATTTCTCTCTCCCAACACATCAAACACATGCCTGCCTGCTGCATCAAGTGGATTAGGTTATTTCCTTCCCTCGAACAAAGTGGTGTGTGTGTGTGTGTGTGCGCGCACAGCCACTCAACCAGTCACTATGACACAACATCTTGATAGACTTTTGAAAATACATTTAAAACAAGGCTCAAAAAGGATTAGGCCAAACGAATGATTTTACTGCCGTTTTCTCTGCCTGGATCACTCATCCCAATGAAAGAAAACCCTTTCTGATATAACAGAGGTCAAAAAGTATAGAATTTGCTAAGTCAATTAATTTGAACTGTATCAAAGGTTATAAAAACCTATGTCAGCACCTTTTTCTGGGGAATATAAATACCTAATTGATGCAAGGAAGAAAACGTAACACACATATTTGACGATGGCCAGACACGGGTCAATGACCTCTGGTCCAGATACAGCGCCATGGTTCAGGGAACTAGAGGGAAAGTCACAGTCCTTCAACAAGATACCTAAAAACAATCAATACCTCAATACTRCATTCAACTCTGACCCWACACAGCAAGGTCGGACGAGCAAGCAAGCCAGGGAAATTTACCAAGGGCTGCTTGCTTATATAACCAACACAATGTTGGGATTTCCTGAAGCTACTCTAGTCGAGGAAGTCATACAAGTAATCAGAATATAGGACCRAGAATAATGGTAACCACAATAGTCTAACCTAGCGACGGTATAAACGTTCATTAGATGAAATAAATACCGTCGTGCAGTTTAATCAAGGTTGCACAGGTAACCTATAAGCCTGTGACCGTGACAGGCTCAAGAGATATCAACAACATCTGACAATAAACAAAAGAAGGGACCTCAAATCACAACAAAACCCAGACCATCCCATCACACCGTCTCTCCATCCCTCCATCCCGAGAATGGAATGCATGCCAATCAGGAATGCTGAGAGATGGGCTTCAGGGATTCATGCTCAGGTATACATCTGATCATCCCTTCGTTCCGTTGATCTGTTGCACAAGATGTGAAAAGCGAAACGGGATGACCTTGCTCCTGGGGTTCCTGACCTTTCTCATTGAAAGCATTCTGCTATCGACAGTGACGTGCTCTTTATAGGCTGTAGGCTGTTTGAACCTTCAATCCCGTGCGTGACGGCGTGAGTGCGTGAGTGAGGCATGTGTAGTGGGAAGTCAGAAGTGCCCTCAGCGAAGTGAGTGAGTTAACGAACGCGCTCCTATATTGTTGAGGCAGAATCCTTTCTGCTTCGTCACGACCCAATACTCCACAGGAGACATCATAGAAATAGAATCATTAGATTCTATTGCGATGGGAGAAATATCGAGAGAAATATCACTGTGTGGATGGAAGCAGTGTGTTTTACATTTAGACCTGTGATACTGTGTAAGACTGAATAAATTCAGTGATCTCTGCTGTGCTTTTTACTCCTCACCTCTCTCCTGTCCGGCTTGCTCATCTCAAAAACGAATCCAATTTTCTGGGGCTTTTCAAGATGAGTGCAGCTTGCTTCTTTCTCGATGGCCGTGTCTGTGGGAGTATGACTCTGAAATGAAGCATATGAAATAACACTGGATAAGGGGGTTGGACTCGACTGAGAATTCTAATAGATTGGATAGAGTCAGCCGTCAATGTGGAGTCGACTAAGAGGGGGGTTTTATTGAACAGCCATTTCGTAGGGAGAATAAAAAAGCAGTTGTGTTGACAATTGATCAATCTGAATGACATTACGGGCCCCAATGGACACGCAATAGGCCTATATCCACCTAGTTCAAATATAGCCACCGTTTTAAATACGGAWTCCATTCAAATGTAATTCAGTGTCAACACTGGGGTTCCAGTGAATCAGAAWATGTACTACTTTACCTGGAAATCAAAATGTGGTTTCAATATAATATGGACACCAATTAGATATGAATACAATGTGGACAAATTCAAATGAAGGGTAAACACATTATGTTGGTGCAAACAATGTGGAATAMGGTATAGGAGTCAAATCAATCCATCTCCCAATACAGCATAGCTTAGCCTTACTTGAAGTTACAGTCTGGGGTCTGGGAATCTGTCCAATGGTAATTTTCATTCTTGATATACACACATTACAAACACATGGCGCGGCTGTCGTTTTGTGGTTTTCCGAATGCCAGAGTGTAGCTTTAATAGGAGTATGTCCTAACTCTTACCTTTCCAAGATGAATCTTCAGATCAGGCTCATCCTCCCATCCTTGGACTCAGCAGATGTGAGGGGACGAAGGGATGCAGAAGGAGGGAAGGCTCTAGGGAACAGACAGTGATTGCATTAGAGTTATTGGTCATTCCCTCCCTCTGCTCAGGCTCAGGAGGGCTAGCAAAAACCAACTGCATTAGAGATTCTAATTTAGGAATGGCTCAGCACTCAGTAATCACTCAGGAAGAGCTCCACCTTCTGATCACTGAGGAGAGGAGAGAGAGGAGATGCCTGAGAATTGTTAAATTTGCATATCTCCATGATGACCCCCCATGTGACTTGTTCTTTGGTGTAGCTATTGCGGACGAGTGGCTTCACCAACACATCAACAATGTTTAAAAAACAACAGACCTACATWTTTTCGAATTTAACGTATAAAGGATTGTTGAATGTAAAAAGCAATTTGCGGMTTTCATTTTCTATTTCAATTGTTACCTGTTGTTTGTGTAGTGGCCATCACCACTGACTAGCTCACTAACACAGGTGGAAGGAATTGGGTTGTTTGATTAAAMCCTACAGTGGTTCTCTTTTAAAAAGTTGCTTCGTAAAACGTTGCGTCGTAGTGCAGCACAGCTTGCAGTCTGCCTCAGAATTCTATGGCACATTATTTAAGTGTCAGCCATTGTTGCTAGTTAGTGCTAGTTTGACCACCAGAGGGCATCTTTGAGAAGCATTAGACTGTTTTTAATATTGGCTGCACTAGAGAATTTAAAACCTTTTTTTTGTAAGAACATAGTATATGGGATTGATTTGAAGAAATGTAGCTTAATTAACTGTATTAATATAATGGTGTTTCTATTCCAAGAAAAATGACAAATTATACAACAAGACCAGTCCCCATGCTCTGTCATTCAGTAATAATAATAATAATAATAATCGTTGGATAACAGATCGGCACCCGGAACTCATTAATAGGCGGTTTCTATCTTCAGTAGAGTAATTCATTCATAAGGTTAAACCCATAGGTTTTAGGCCTGCAGTAGGTTATAATAAACTGAAAATTGRGTGTTAATTCATACACCATGTGCCATGGAATCGGTACATCAAAYATCTCTTCCCAACTATTTTGCAATCTATTTTTGCACAACCGTCAATGTTTTGGTCCATGAAACTGGTATATATTTTTATTTATCACKATTTTCTTTAACCAATTTCGGTCTTTAYTGCAGGGTCGACAGACAAGTTCCMTACTTTTCTTTTTAACATAAATTGAGTGAAATMAACTGAAACTAGCACTAACTGGCATTAATGGSAACAATGGCTGACACTTAAATAACGTGCCATACAATTCTGCGGCASCCRGCAAGCTYTGCTGCAGTACGACACAACTTTTAAAGGAAGAACCACTGTACATGCACGAATTGAATGTGAGATTYTGCACAACTCTTAGGTGGCTCATTTGGTAGAGCATGACACMTGCAACGCCAGGGTTGTYGGTTCTATTCCCARYGGGGARCAGTATGAAKATGTATGCACTCACTACTTACTGTAAGTCGCTCTGGATAACAGCGTCTSTTAAATGACTKAAATATAWACAAATGTAAATGCATTCAAAATGTTGTGGAACGTCGCTGACAGAAGTACAGTATCATCAATAGACCAGGGGTGTATTCATTCCGCCCATTCTGTTTCATAAACAGAAGCAAACGGAACAAAACGGGGAGGGACCRACCTGAATTTGTCCAATAGAAACTCTAGTTTTTCTCTGTTTGCTTCCATTTGGTTCTTAAACGATGTGATTCTTTATTCTAGACAAAAACAAACAACAGTTAAAAGAAAATTCCACTCAAAAACAAAATGTGATTTGTTTCCTTTGTCCACTGTTGATACAAAACACATCATACTGTGACACTTTCTGTATTTTGAAAGTTCAATATCTTGAAAACTTCACTGTTGACATGCAAAACATTTTGGGACTGTATCAACAGTGGACTAATGAAGCAAATACCAAAATATAGTTTAGATATCCTTTAAAGCAGTTGAGCAGAATACAAAATTACCTAGTGCACCTTTAAAAAACTTCAAAGCCCAACAACCCCTGTTGTACTTATAGCATTGGRATGATGATGCTTAATTATGTCAAGCGTAATGTGTTGATTCCTTTTATCTCCCGTAAAGTGTTTTTCGTGTACTCCCCACATTGAAGTGTTAATGATACTGACAGGAATAGTGAGGCAAATTATCATCCTTCTCCTAAAGGCTTTTAAAATCATTGAGCACACCTGACCTGGAAATATGAGCTAACAAGGCAGAAGCACAATCACTATTCTAACCAGAGAAAAGAGAGAAGAAAGACAGAAGAGAAGAGAGAGCGAGAGAGAGAGAGAGAGAAAGAGAGAAGAAAGACAGGAGAGAGAAGCGAGCGAGAGAGAGAGAAGAAAAGACGAAGAAGAGAGAGAGAGAGAGAAGAGAGCGAGAGAAAAGAAGAGACAGAGAAGAGAGAGGAGCGACGGAGAGAGAGAGAGCGAGAGAGAAGAAAGACAGAGAGAGAGCGAGAGAGAGAGAGAAGAAAGACAGAGGAGAAGAGAGAGAGAGAGAGCGAGAGAAAGAAAAGACAGAGAGAGAAGCGAGAGAGAGAGAGAGCGAGAGAGAAAGACAGAGAGAGAGAGAGAGAGACAGGAGAGAGAGAGCAAGAGGGAGCAAGACAGAAGAGAGCGAGAGAGAGAGAGAGAGAGAGAGAAGAAAGACAGGAGAGAGAGAGAGAGAGCGAGAGAGAAGAAAGATAGGAGAGAGAGAAGACAGGAGAGAGAGAAAGAGGGAGAAACACAGAAGAGATAATATATTATATGTGTAGAGAGAGAGAGAGAGAGAGAGAGAAAGAAAGAGTGTTTCTATGTGTGAGAGGTATATTACATGTTTAGTAGTTTCATAGCTGCAACGCATAGTCAAAGCAAGAATAGACACAACAGCACATCACATTTCAGTCACATTCACACAAGATCAAATAATCCAAGCACATTATCCTTTGACATACATTGGTCACGCTAAAACTGTGACATTAGCTGTCACGGCTGCTCTTTCAATGTTCACAACATGCCATGCCAACTTTGTCCTTAAACGATAGAAGCCAAGCCCTTCTGAAGTTACTCAACAGACATGTTGGTGTGGTGGGTGGGTGTAAATATATATGAAGGGGTGTGAATGTGCTCTGGGTCTTGTCAACACTGGAGGAGGGGCAGACCAAAGGGGAGGGCATATCATGTTATACAGGCCTGGTGACACAGCCCGTGTAAACGGCTTCCCCCTCTTCATCCCGAAGAGGGAGGAGCAGGGATTTGAACCAAAATGCAAGCGTTGTGTGATGACATAATATTTTATTAAAGTAAAGACGAAAACACGAACTTCACTTAAACTAAACAAAAACAGCAAAACGGAGTAGACAGACCTGGACGACGAACTACATGAAAAACGAAGAACGCAATAACAGGAAACTGACTACATAAAACGAACGAACAAACAAAACCGAAAACAGTCCCGTGGTGGCGTAACATACAAACACTGACACAGGAGACAACCACCACAAACAAACAATGTGACACCACCTACCTTAATATGATTCTCAATCAGAGGAGATGAAAACCACCTGCCTCTAATTGAGAAACCATATCAGGTACCCATTAAACCAACATAGAACATCAAAACATAGACTACCACCCAAACTCAACGCTCTGACCGTCAAACACATAACAAATAACAGAAAACCGGTCAGGAACGTGACATAACCCCCCCTCAAGGTGCGTACTCCGAACGCACCACCAAAAGTCTAGGGGAGGGTCTGGGTGGGCGTCTGACCACGGTGGTGGCTCAGGCTCTGGGCGAGGTCCCACCCCACCATAGTCAATCACACAGCTTACGTTCCCCTTAGAATGACCACCCTCTTATTTCCCCCACCTAATTTAAGGGGCAACACAAGATAAAGGACAGCTCCGGACAAGGTAGCTCAGGACAGAGAGGTAGCTCAGGACAGAGGGATACTCAGGATAGAGAGGTAGCTCAGGATAAAGAGAGGGTAGCTCAGGAAGAGGGGCAACCTCCGGACTGAAGGGCACTCCGGACAGAGAGACAGCTCTGGACTGAGAGGCAGTTCTGGATGAATGACGGCTCCGGACGCTCATGGCAGGCTGAGGGCTCTGGACGCTCATGGCAGGCTGACGGCTCTGGACGCTCATGGCAGGCTGACGGCTCTGGACGCTCATGGCAGGGCTGACGGCTCTGGACGCTCATGGCAGGCTGACGGCTCTGGACGCTCATGGCAGGCTGACGGCTTGGACGCTCATGGCTCGCTGACGGCTCTGGACGCTCATGGCTCGCTGACGGCTCTGGACGCTCATGGCTCGCTGAGCTCTGGCTGCTCATGGCTCACTAACGGCTCTGGACGCTCATGGCTCACTGGCGGCTCTGGCAGATCCTGTCTGGTTGGCGCTCTGGCAGATCCTTTCTGGTTGGCGGTTCTGGCAGATCCTGTCTGGTTGGCGGCTCTGGCAGATCCTGTCTGGTTGGCGGCTCTGGCAGATCCTGTCGGTGGCGGCTCTGGCAGATCCTGTCTGGTTGGCGGCTCTGGCAGATCCTGACTGGACGAACGGCTCTAGCGGCTCCTGACTGACGAACGGCTCTGACGGCTTCGGGACAGACGGGCGGCTCTAATGGCTGCGGACAGACGGATGGCTCAGACGGCACTGGGCAGACGGATGGCTCAGTGGCGCGGGGAGACGGATGGCTCAGATGGCGCTGGGGAGACGGATGGCTCAGATGGGCCTGGGAGACGGATGGCTCAGATGGCGCTGGGAGACAGATGGCTCAGATGGCGCTATGGAGACAGATGGCTCAGATGGCGCTATGGAGACGGATGGCTCAGATGGCGCTATGGAGACGGATGGCTCAGATGGCGCTGGGGAGACGGATGGCTCTGGCCGGATAAGGCGCACTGTAAGACCTGGGGCGTGGTGCGGAACTGGAGGCACCGGACTGGAGACACGCACTTCCAGGCTAGTGCGGGGAGCAGGGACAGGGCACACTGACCTCTCAAAGCACACTATAGGCCTGGTGCGTGGTACCGGCACTGGTGGTACCGTGGCTAAGGGCACGCACCTCAGGGCGAGTGCGGGGAGAAGGAATAGTGTGTACAGAATCTGGAGACGCACATGTGGCTTAGTGCGTGGTGCCGGAACTGGAGGCACTGGGCTGGAGACACGCACCATAGGAAGAGTGCGTGGGAGGAGGAACAGGGCTCTGAAGACGCACTGGAAGCCTGGTGCGTGGTGGTAGGCACTGGTGGTACTGGGCTGGGGCGGGGAGGTAGCGCCGAGAATACCGGACCGTGCAGGCGTACTGGCTCCCTTGAGCGACCAGAGCCTGCCCAACCTTACCTGGTTGAATACTCCCCGTCGCCCGACCAGTGCGGGGAGGTGGATAACCCCCGCACCGGGCTATGTAGGCGAACCGGGGACACCATGCGTAAGGCTGGTGGCCATGTATGCCGGCCCGAGGAGACGCACTGGAGACCAGACGAGTTGAGGGCCTCATGACACCTGGCTCAATGCCCAATCTAGCCCTACCAGTGCGGGGAGGTGGAATAACCCGCACCGGGCTATGCACACGTACAGGAGACACCGTGCGCTCTAACTGCGTAAACGGTGTCTGCCCGTACTCCCGCTCTCCACGGTAAGCCTGGGAGTGGGCGCAGGTCTCCTACCTGCCCTTGGCCCACTACCTCTAGCCGCCCCCAATAAATTTTTGGGTTTCTTCTCGGCTTCCTTGCGAAGGCCGGCTACTTCATTATCTGCGGTCGCTCTCTCCCGTCGGCCGTCCGCTCTCCTAAGCGCCTCCAGCTTGTTCCCATGGGAGGCGATCCTTCCAGCCAGGATCGTCCCCGATGTGTAGCAGGACCTGCCGGTTAATACGTCCCCATGTGCATTCCTGTTAATAGTCACTGCTTCGGAACTTGCCGCTGCTTGGTTCTGGAATTGGTTGGTGTTTCTTGTAACGGCTTGTGCCTCCTCTTTCATCCGAAGAAGGAGGAGCATGGATTGAACCAAAATGCGAGACGTTGTGTGATGACATAAGATTTTATTAAAGATATGAATGTAGAATGTCGACTGACGCAGTATCACGAGAACAGCTTGGTAAACAGAAGTGAGCACGAACTATTTTGTGAGAGAACATATGAGTAGTTAAAGGAAAGGGAAGGGGAGAGCGAAAACCGAACTTCCACTTAAACTAAACAAAACACAAACGGAAGTAGACGACCGATGGACGACGAACTTACATGAAACACGAAGAACGCAATATACAGGAAAACTGAACTACAAAAACGAAAACGACGAACAAACAAAACCGAAAACATCCCGTGTGGCGTAACAACAGCACTGGACACAGGAACAACCACCACAAACAACAATGTGACACGCAACCGTACCTAATCATGATTCTCAATCAGAGAGATGAAAACCACCTGGCCTCTAAATTGAGACGCAATCAGTGACCCATATAATACCAACATAGAAACACAAATACATAGACTACCCACCCAAAGCCACGCTCGACCGTAAAAACACATACAAAATAACAAAAACCGGTCAGGAACAGCTCAGCCAACACTCAAGAGGGAAGGGGCTGGAGGTCAAGGACCGCGATGGTACGTTCAAGTATTGAACAATATGATTTATTTTCCGTGTCTCCTTTACTCCTTGGTTACATGGTGCCAGAATCTGCATTTGCTTTGCTCGTTTGGGGTTTTAGGCTGTGCTTCTGCATAAGCACTGGTGAACATCCTGCTGATGTAAAAAGGGCTTTAAAAGTAACATTGGATTTGATTTACCACGATCAGCGAGATCAACAGAGAGTGACTGCATGATGAAGCCCGTGAGATTGTTGGGACTGACCATCATTTATATGCGGTCTTATCATCCCAGCACGTTGAGTTTCAAACCGACGCAGGGTGAGAACCCCTTTCAATGAAATGCGTAATGGTCTACTAATTAAAACCAAGTTTGCACGGATTTCGTTGTCTAATGTCAGACTCATAATGCCATGACATGACTGATGAGAGATACAACACACTTGAACACACGTATCTGGGAGAACACATAGACCGGCACACTTCAGGACAAAGGCAACTTAACACACAGACACACACAGGACGAACAAGACTGCAGAACAGACCCACAGACAGAGAACAGACAACAGACGCAGACGACAGACAGACAGACAGACGACAGACAGACAGACAGACAGACAGGACAGAAACAGACAGACAAGGTCACGTATTGGGATTAGTGGAGAATGTAACTAAATGTAGATCGAAAATGTAATTACGAAAATGTATCATGGATTTACACAGGCATAACTAGCAATGCTGCACACTCCAAGAAAGGTTAAAATCTCACATTTCTGGTAAAAAATAGTTATAAATGTAGTCACTTTTGAGGACACAAGCTTACACAGTAAAAATATACATATTTTCCTATTCAACAACACTGTATGAAGGCTTGAAATGACTTATACGCTAAATATAATATGATCAAATTATAACTCGACTAACTATAAGATTTCACCTTCCTTAAACATGTAAAATARATATTTGTATATTTATTATTTCCGAAAGGTCTCTCTTGATCAAAACATCTACCCACATCGCTGTGAACGTCTCAGAGAGCTCTGGCTTGGCTTCCTGAACTCATTAGGAATTCACCTTTCATTTCATATTAATCCTGTCCATCTATGACAAATAGAATGTGTTTTTTTTGTTTAAAATCTATTKATWKTTTTTGATTAATGGCTATAAATTGATCTCTGAATGTGCTACAGTGACGAAACCACCCCCTCCTGCTGCGGTACGATGTAAGGATTCCAGACATGTGCTTTGTCACGGTTCACTGTGACATAGGGTTCAGCCAGGAGTTGATGGACAGTCAAATGAGCGAATGAAATGGTAGGAGGGACATCCCATCTTCAAGTGGTTTCAGATTTCACATCCTATGTCGCACAGGCTCACAGATCGATTCATAAGCAGAAATATTGGTGGGAACCGGTACCAGAACCACGCAGGTCCCCTAAACAGGGGACTTTACATCTAAGAGGTTGATTAATTAAGAGTCGTGGTGCCCTTACTCCATCTCTGCTCTCACACAACACTAAACCACCAGAAGCTCTCTTCTCTTCCAAGATCACAGGCTTGGAACATGTATAATAGATGAATATGAAATAGACAGGGACTATTATTCCCAAAGTCTCAGCGGGTGGATTGGGAGGGAAGCCAGCCAAGGCATCAACAATAAGCCATTTTGGGGACAGGTCGGAGTTGGTGAGCTGCTCTTTCTGTCTTCTCAGCCAAGCTCTTTAACAGTGTGACACATTTCTGTGGCAATTCCTCTCCCCCCCCCCCCCCCCTCCTGAACAGCTTGCACAATTCAGCGCAGTGCAATGCGAGTGAGGGAGAAAGTAGGGGGAAGTGGCTGAGCGCATGTGAGCGTTAGTGTGAGAGCCACAAGGGCTTTTGTCAGCCAGGAGAAATGGGATTATCAGCCAACAGTATGGTCCCACTGGAGAGAGAGAGGAGTCCAGAGAGAGAGAGAGAGAGATGGTGTGTGTGTTGTGTGTGTGTGTGGTGTGTGTTGTGTGTGTGTGTGTGTGTGTGGTGTGTGTGTGTGTGTGTGTGTGTGGTGTGTGTGTGTTTGCTCGAGTGAGAGAGAGTGAAGTGAGTGAGAGAGTGAAGTGAGTGAGTGAGTGAGAGAATGAAGAGTGTGAGCAAGACTCCCTATGCATAAAATATAGGTCAGAGATTGCCTATAAGAGATGGAGAGATTGTTCAGCATGATACAATATCTTGCCAAGCAGTAGTCATATGCTTAATTATCCGGAGTGCAATTATAGTACTTAGCTTTAAAGCTGTTTACTTTGATATGACAGTAAACTCGGCAAAAATTAAAAGTGAGTGCCGAAACACAATATTTGGGCAATAAAGTTCCATCACATTAACCCCAATGTGTCACAGTTTTTAAGTCACATACTCAGGCTTAATCCCTCCTGAAAACGTGAGTCGGCTGCCTGGGGTCGCCACGGTCATTTGAAGCTGTCAGGACGGGCTAGCAGTCACCACAGACTGGCAATCAATCTACCACTGGGCCTAGATGGGCCCTGATCAACTGGGAGAGGAGGAGAAGAGAACGACAGTGGGGTAGGGGGAATGGAGAGAGATGGGGGTAGAGATGTAGGAAGAGAAAGTGAAGGAGAGGGAGAAAGAAAAACAGGGAGAGAGGGAATGGGGAAGAAAGTGAACACTGAGCGATTGAGAGAAAGGGAGGTGGTGTGAGGGGGGAGAAATTGAAAATGCCTGGAGATTTCACTCAACCTTGGCGCTCCCTAATATGATTCCACATGAGCTGACGTGTGCAGAGATGAGGAGGAGAGAAAGAAGTGACGGACTCCTGAAAAGCAGCAGACTCACTCACCCACCACTGCGACTAACACGTCCAGATCACTGAAAACAGACTAACACGTCCAGATCACTGAAACAGATAACACGTCAGATCACTAAACAGACTAACACGTCCAGATCACTGAAAACAGACTAACACGTCCAGATCACTGAAACAGACTAACACGTCGATCACTGAACAGACTAACACGTCCAGATCACTGAAAACAGACTAACACGTCCAGATCACTGAAAACAGACTAACACGTCCAGATCACTGAAACAGACTAACACGTCAGTCACTGAAACAGACTAACACGTCCAGATCACTGAAAACAGACTAACACATCCAGATCACTGAAACAGACTAACACGTCCAGATCACTGAAAACAGACTAACACGTCCAGATCACTGACACAGACTAACACGTCCAGATCACTGAAACAGACTAACACTGATCACTAAAACAGACTAACACGTCCAGATCACTGAAACAGACTAACACGTCCAGATACTGAAAACAGACTACACTCAGATCACTGAAACAGACTAACACCCAGATCACTGAAAACAGACTAACACGTCCAGATCACTGAAAACAGACTAACCATCCAGATCACTGAACACAGACTAACACGTCCAGATCACTGAAAACAGACTAACACGTCCAGATCACTGAAAACAGACTAACACGTCCAGATCACTGAAAAGACTAACACGCAGCACTGAAACAGCTAACACTCCAGATCACTGAAAACAGACTAACACGTCCAGATCACTGAACACAGACTAACACGCCAGATCACTGAACACAGATACACGTCCAGATCATGAACACAGACTAACACGTCCAGATCACTGAAAACAGACTAACGCGTCCAGATCACTGAAAACAGACTAACGCGTCCAGATCACTGAACACAGACTAACACGTCCAGATCACTGAAAACAGACTAACACGTCCAGATCACTGAAGACAGACTAACACGTCCAGATCACTGAACACAGACTAACACGTCCAGATCACTGGACACAGACTAACACGTCCAGATCACTGAACACAGACTAACACGTCCAGATCACTGAAACAGACTAACACGTCCAGGTCACTGAACACAGACTAACACGTCCAGATCACTGAAAACAGACTAACACGTCCAGATCACTGAACACAGACTAACACATCCAGATCACTGAAAACAGACTAACACGTCCAGTCACTGAACACAGACTAACACGTCCAGATCACTGAAAACAGACTAACACGTCCATCACTGAACACAGACTAACACATCCAGATCACTGAAAACAGACTAACACGTCCAGGTCACTGAACACAGACTAACACGTCCAGATCACTGAAAACAGACTAACACGTCCAATCACTGAACACAGACTAACACGTCCAGATCACTGAAAACAGACTAACACGTCCAGATCACTGAAAAACAGACTAACACGTCCAGAACACTGAAAACAGACTAACACGTCCAGATCACTGAAAACAGACTAACACGTCCAGATCAATGAACACAGACTAACACGTCCAGATCACTGAAAACAGACTAACACGTCCAGGTCACCGAAACAGACTAACACGTCCAGATCACCGAAAACAGGACTAACACGTCCATATCACTGAACACAGACTAAACGTCCAGATCCTGAACACAGACTAACACGCAGATCACTGAAAACAGACTAACACGTCCAGATCACTGAAAACAGACTAACACGTCCAGGTCACTGAAAACGACTAACACGTCCAGATCACTGAACACAGACTAACACGTCCAGGTCACTGAACACAGACTAACACGTCCAGATCACTGAACACAGACTAACACGTCCAGATCACTGAAAACAGACTAACACGTCCAGATCACTGAACACAGACTAACACGTCCAGATCACTGAAAACAGACTACACGTCCAGATCACTGAAAACAGACTAACACGTCCAGATCACTGAAAACAGACTAACACGTCCCAGATCACTGAACACAGACTAACACGTCCAGGTCACTGAACACAGACTAACACGTCCAGATCACTGAAAAACAGACTAACACATCCAGATCACTGAAACAGACAACACGTCCAGATCACTGAACACAGACTAACACGTCCAGATCACTGAAACAGACTAACACGTCCGAGCACTGAAACACAGACTAAACACATCCAGATCACTGAAAACAGACTAACACGTCCAGATCACTGAACACAGACTAACACCTCCAGATCACTGAACACAGACTAACACGTCAGATCACTGAAAACAGACTAACACGTCCAGATCACTGAAACAGACTAACACATCCAGATCACTGAAAAACAGACTAACACGTCCAGAGCACTGAACACAGGACTAACACGTCCAGATCACTGACACAGACTAACACGTCCAGATCACTGAACACAGCTACACGTCCAGTCACTGAAACAGACTAACACGTCCAGATCACTGAAACAGACTAACCGTCCGATCACTGAACACAGACTAACACGTCCAGATCACTGAAAACAGACTAACACGTCCAGATCACTGAAAACAGACTAACACGTCCAGATCACTGAAACAGACTAACACGTCCAGATCACTGAACACAGACTAACACGTCCAGATCACTAACACAGACTAACACGTCCAGATCACTGAAAACAGACTAACACGTCCAGATCACTGAACACAGACTTAACACGTCCAGATCACTGAACACGACTAACACGTCCAGATCACTGAAACAGACTAACACGTCCAGTCACTACACAGACTAACACGTCCAGATCACTGAACAGACTAACACGTCCAGATCACTGAACACAGACTAACACGTCCAGATCACTGAACACAGACTAACACGTCCAGATCACTGAAAACAGACTAACACGTCCAGATCACTGAACACAGACTAACACATCCAGATCACTGAAACAGATAACACGTCCAGCACACTGAAAACAGACTAACACGTCCAGATCACTGAACACAGACTAACACGTCCAGATCACTGAAAACAGACTAACACGTCCAGATCACTGAAAAAGACTAACACGTCCAGATCACTGAACACAGACTAACACGTCCAGATCTGAAAACAGACTAACACGTCCAGATCACTGAACACAGATACACGTCAGATCACTGAACACAGACTAACCGTCCAGATCACTGAAAACAGACTAACACGTCCAGATCCCTGAACACAGACTAACACGTCCAGTCACTGAACACAGACTAACACGTCCAGATCACTGAAAACAGAGTAACACGTCCAGATCACTAAGAAGACTACACGTCCAGATCACTGAAAACAGACTAACACGTCCAGATCACTGAAGACAGACTAACACGTCCAGATCACTGAACACAGACTAACACGTCCAGATCACTGAACACAGACTAACACGTCCAGATCACTGAAACAAGGCGCGACAGCGAAACGCGTGTCTTATCCAATACAGTCTCAAGTCAATTTGTGAGTTTAATAAAGTCTCTCACTCTCCTCTCTCTCTTCTCTGAGTTGAGGGTGGCCTATTTTCAATTTCATTATTCGGTTAATTCAATCTCCACACAAATATGTGTGTGTGAGCGTGGAGAGAATGTGTGTGCGTGTGCATGCACCCTTTGCCATCCTTTCTCCTAGATAGGAGAGTGTCACATGGGCCTCAAGTTAATCTAATCAGCCAATAGGAGCACAGATGGAGCCGGGCACCAGATAGAAATYAGAATGACTGCATCTTGGTTAGCAGAGCTGGGAGACATGAAGCMCTCATCATTACCACTGTGCTACAGCTCAGCTGCAGGTGGTAGCTAGCTTTCCACCAAAGCTATTCTTCATGGTGCATTTGATTTCCCCYCAGTGCACYGCAATGCATTTCTCTCTGTCTCATCAGAGCATTACACACAGCATACATGCTCTTTCAACAATCCATCTTGGGTAGGTATCAGCTCCAAGGCATACGGCATTTGAAGAAGCCTTTTGAAATAAACTGCTATTTTCTTGAGACTTTCTGAGAACTGGTTTTCTTAGAACGTTCCAATCAAATTCTCGCCTGAAGAAGGTCTTCAAACTCCAGCAACCAATGTAATGTAAGGGATATAGGACCCAAAGTTGACATCATCAATCTGGGACACACACGTTACAAGGCCAGTTAGATGAGTCTTCTTTAAAGTCCTGTGAGGAAAACCTTTGACCTTTCCCCAGCACCGATCAAACCTGACCATCCACGACCAACTGAGCCGTAACTGATCCCAAATGGAGACATTTTCCTCTTAACCCCACTGTGAAAGGCGTAATAGCGAGGTCACAGAGCCCGATCATGGAGCTGATGATAGCTACCAACCAACCGGCTGGCACTCTCAACAATGAAAATACTAGGGAAGACAGTTACTCCACTCCAAATGGTGTGTGCTGTGTGGGTTGTGTGTGTGTGTGTGTGTGTGTGTGTGTGTGTGTGTGTGTGTGTGTGTGTGTGTGTGTGTGTGTGTGTGTGTGTGTGTGTGTGTGTGTGTGTGTGTGTTCTGTGTGTGTGTGTGTGTGTGTGTGTTCTGTGAGTAAGTATTGATTTCCATTATTATAAACAATGTAATGCATTGTCTAGTTTGGCACATGGAACAAACGTGGTCCTTTTCCTTGTAGAGCAATCACGTTTTGTCTAGCGGCCAGGTAAGCACAGACAACTTCCACATAGTGTAGAGGTCTTATTAACCAACTCTGGGACAACAGGATGAAGCATGTCCACACACTCCGTCTGAAACCACAGCCCCGCGGAGCAAAGAGAGAGAGAGAACGAGAGAGAGAGAGAGAGAGAGAGAGAGAGAGAGAGAGAGAGAGAGAGAGAGAGAGAGAGAGAGAGAGAGAGAGAGAGAGAGAGAGAGAGAGAACGAAACCCTCTCTTTACATTACAGGTCACTTGGTTGCAGTCAAACACATGTCCATGTCCAGAGTGTCTCACTTTAATTGATATGACCCATTAATAACAGGGCAACGGAAATAACAGGGAAAACATTACGTATAAATAGCAAATCTGGAACCTGAAAAGGGAATTGAGTTGTAATTCTATGTATTTTTCATAAGCCGGGGCAAACTTCAGATTTTGACAGGGAGGCATTCAACAACTGAGCCGTGTTATTTATAATAAATATAGAAACATATTTATAGCTGCTCCTCCTCTCGCTTTCTCTCTCCCCTTCTATTCTTTTATTCAAAGTGCTTGCATAATAAATGGCGTAGTCTTGATCTTTTAAAAAATTCAAATGGGCGATGTAAGATGCATTCACAACCTCCGAAAACCACATGCGATTTGAAACAAGGCCTGCCAACGGAGAGACCGATGCCTTCACATCAAAGCAGTGAGAACAATCAGAGTGGGCCTCTCTGCCTTTTGCTCATTACCCATGCTCAAGAAAGCAACACGGACAGGATAGAGCTCTTGAAAGGGAGAAACAGGTCTAGTGAGAAAATGAATTATAATAGATTCTACATGAAACATATTCACATTTGAGAGTGTTGTGTTATTCCCTTGTGACTAAGAATATCATATCTAGATTACATTATAGTCAAGCCACATGTATCGAGACATGAGTAGAGGATGAGTAGAGGATGGTTGGAACTCACCAGGGATGCTGGGAAATGGCACCATTTTGTAAGTTCAATAGAGTTATCCGGCTAAAATGGTTATGTTATATTTCACAGATCAATAGGTTTGGAATGAGCTAATTTGTCTCTTCCGTTGGTCTTGCCATTGTTCAACCTGATGTTTTCACAATCCAAGGAGGTGATTGTAATGGAAGTGCCTTTAAACACACAACACTACCTCCACCCACAAATGTATTTGATGCAATTTCTCGTGTCTATTTGCCACATGAAATCAAATCAAGACGTAGAGAGGTGAAGTTGACATTAGAGACAGCAAAGACGGAAGCGAAAGAACATTTCCCCCTCACTAGAGAGAGAGCCTCACGAACGGTTTCCATGGATATACCCTCACCTGCTCTGTTTATTAAAACAAATTATTCTGATTGAAACCGTTTTTACCACACCTGCCATATCTCCTCTAGTAACAAACAGCAATTATTTCCAGAGGCTAGAATCGTTTACAAAACCTGTCAATAGGGAATGYGGAAACTGAATGCATTTATCTGAAATGTGTCTTCCGCATTTAACCCAACCCCTCTACAATATGTTATGGTTAGAGATAACTGTTATTGGTTCCCTCCCTGATTACGAGAGGATGGGTAGGCTAAACTGGATTATATGGAGCAGCTCCCAGGTGGTACCAGGTGTTAGCCTTATCAGGCTTGTCACCATTGATTACTCTCCCTTTTCCTCATATTCGGGATGATGTTTGGCCAAGCAGGAAGTGGAGATGGTGTACAATACGTGATGTGTCATAACAGGATGTCTGTTTATTTATTTAATTGAAATTTTGCTGGATGAAACCTCTTGTTTTCAAGAGTGTAAATAAAAAATGTTAATCGAAAATAAACAAGAATAATATGGTGATGGGTTCTGACCTTTAATCCTCAAACATCCTTAATCATATCGCAGCGGGAGAGAGAGGAAGGCAGGACGTGTAAATACTGTCAGAACATGTTATTGTTCGACGTCGGGGATCCTATGGGGAGGAGTGAGGAATGTGGGGCTGAGGTCAGGTCAGATAAAGTGAGAAAGAACAGTTTTCACTAAAGTTCTGGATAGCCACAGAGGTGTATTGGCTGTTCAGATGTGTAAGGAGGGGCTCAGTATAGGAGAAAGGGTTAAATACCAGTGCTTGTTTGAATATGTTCCTTGTCTTATACAGCTGAATGACCCAGCGGGGTCTGAGCTTGGTTTGAGCTTTAATAAGCGTCCGTGAGTTTTTTACTCTATTTATTTACAACCTAACAARGGTAACTACTATTTAATAATAATATTATTAATAATAACAATGACATAATAATAATATCAAATAAGAAACGTACATTAACTGTATAAAAAACGACTAATAGGCCTACAACTAATACAAACTATTGCTGCAACTACTTATAGAGCTAATATAACTACTGCTAGAACTACTAATATGTCACGTTCGTCGTAACGAGGAGACCAAGGCGCAGCGTAATTTGGAAGAATAAACATCTCTTCCTTTATACTAAGAAGACACTTAAACAACACTAAACCAATACAAAACCGAGAATGTGGAAGCTTAAACACTGTGCCATGCATAGCCAACTACCATAGACAATAACCACAAAAAAATGGAAAATGGGCAACCTAAATGGATCCCCAATCAGAAGACACGATAAACAGCTGCCCTGATTGGGAACCAATTCAGGCCACATAGACTACAATTACCTTAGACAATAAAAATCCCCATAGATAAAACAAAAACCTAGACAACGACAAAACCAACACATACCCACCCGTCATCACAGTATGCTGCCTGAACGAAAATAATACGAAAACATACGAAAGACTAAAGGTCAGGGCGTGAGACAATACAAATAATAAAATACTGCCACAACTTATAATTATAACTAATAAAAAATACTGCCGACAACTCCTAAAAAACTAATGAAAAACTTCCTGCTACAACCATTAAAATTGGAAGTTAAAGAAAATCTAGAATGTCCAATTGTTATGGTTTGCAGGCCAGATTAAGATTTCTCCTCACTGGAATAAAAGGGGGCCCGCACCACGGGAAAAACAGCCCCAGACATTATTCCTCCTCCCACCAAACTTCACATCTGGCACTATGCATTAGGGCAGGTAGCCGCTCTCACTGGCATTCACCAAACCCAGATTCGTCCGCGTGGACAGCCAGATGGTGAAAGCGAGGATTACGTTTTCCGAATGTCAGAGTCAATGGAGGTGAGTTTTTAACACCATTCCAGCCTATGCTTGGGCATTGCGCATGGTGATCTTAGGCTTGTGTGTGCGGCCGCTCGGCGGCGAAACACATTTCAAGAAGCTCCCGAAGAAACTTTCGGTTCGTGCAGACATTCTTGCAGAAGGCAGTTTGGAACTCGTACAGTGCGAGGACAGCGGTCCTGTTCTATCCATGATAGAATTGTGTTGTGGCCGCACTTGGCGGCGTGAAGCTATTAGAAGCTCCTAGACAGTACTTCCACTTCAACAATAAAAGCACTTACAGTTTGGAACCGGGTGTCATCTCTAGAGGGCAGAATTCGAGGAACTGGGACTTGATGGTGGTCATGACGTTGGCTGGGGGTAGGTTTATGCCCCCTCCTCCTCGTTCTCTCTCCTACTCTTGAGTGCATTAGAAAGCCCCTTTGGTTAACATAGAGAGTTCTGGTGAACATCAGAAGTTGGGGGGACAATGAACTAATTCCTGGGTAATCCGACAACTGATACATATGCGGTGGTACTTAAGGTATATTTATGTCAGTTCGGTTGCCCTCTGACACATTCTCATCACATGATAGAATGACATAAACTCTACAGTGGAAAGTCTAAACATCAGAGGTATCGGATTCACATGGAATTGTTGTTTAAATCAAATGTTTGAATATGACATTATTTGTGAAGAGATGAAATGTAAATTTAGCTTCCAAATGAGAGATTTGGGTTTTTTCATAAGTTTGGGCCTCTGCTCAACCAGTGGCCGCCCCTGTGAAAGACTGGGTAATAAACTTTTCAGACACACCCTCTCCCCTCCCCTATATAGCCATTGCAAAAATATAGCTTCTGTTTCGAGGATGAGGACGACGGTCCTATGTCAGAATGGGTTCAGATAATAACTACAGAACTAAGCCAACATCAGCATGAGCTTTGGTTGTGAATGGTAGAAACTTTGAACTCGTATTCATCCAAGCAGTGATACCTCCTCAGCCGTTGAGTTAGCAACAGCTGCTACAATTGCAGGTTAGGAAGGACAGTCAGAGTATCCCGTCTACTACACAACGACGTTACTCAAACGTATCCAGTACACCAGAGACATTCTTCACAGGACAGAGGACTCGGTTTGGCACAATCGGTCTCCATCTACACAAAACCTACTGATGCGCAGCTCAGAGTAAATATTTATTGCATTTTCTTTTTCCAAATGGGCGGTAATTGATATGCAATATAAGATACTGTATCTTACGATAGCACAGCTTCGGCCTCGGTTCCAGTCTCCCGTCTTTCACATAAAACAGCCCCTTTTCCTTTGTGTAACAAGCTGTCATATCTGTTCGCCCGCTAGGCAATTTGTATCAAGTTATGATTTAATTGTTGTAATGTGTGATTCTGTGTGGATTAGTTAGGTATTTAGTAATAATAATTAACCACAATTTTGTATTGCTGATTCAACTTGTTAGCCAGGGTTCCGTGAAAGATAACCAAGAATTTACAACTTTCAGATGAGACTGAATAAGATGACGATTAATATTGGACTGGCTATTGATTAAAATATGATTAGGTCTTTAAGAGTTTATTCGGAAGATAACAGCTCTATAAATATTATTTCGTGATGCCCCTCCTCTCTAGTTAATTATATTTACATGATTAGTTCAATCAGGTAATATTAATTACGGAGAAAGTATTTTATAGAATAGCATGTCATAACACTTAATCCGGCATAGCAAAGACACGACAATGGAAAGTTGGCATCCTATGAAGGTGCCACGTTGAAAGTCACTGAGCAGTCTTCCATCAAGGCATTTGCAGTTGGAGTCACACATGTTGTCTGTCCGCTGCTCTGGCTGTGTGCTGCTGTTGTGGGTGTCTGGAGTGATCAGTGGTGACCCGTCATTCAGGTTAGCATGAATGAATACGTGTCACATATCAGTTTGCAAACATGCAGGTATTTCAGGCTAGCTCAGTGCTATCTGTGGTGGTAGGGCAGTCAATGGAAAATACAGAGTGTAGGGGTTGGTAATGTTCTCTAGTTGCACCGTAATTGGCTCAGTGTTCTGTCACTCATGGGGACACTACGCCACCAAAAACACTACAGGGAGAGCTCGAAAATTCAAGCCTCTTGGGTGCTGCCAGAGATTTACATTTGAAGTGCCCATCCAAGAAGGCTCAAGGTCATTGGCCACAGATAAAATTATGTCAAATCACGTCATATCTACTGTAGCTTTGATTGGACTGATTATGTCAACATCATACTTTCAAAATCTTGCTAGCAAGCTAGGCAAGCAGTCATCATCATGAATCAAGRRGACAATCTACTGGCAAATCCTTTTACTTTTAAAACYAGCTCCGACTGGGAAAATAAGTTTTGAACGGTCATCCAACTCGGAATTCCAAGTCGGGAACTCGGGCCTCTTTCTAGAGCTCCGACCTGAAGATCACTGACGTCCTGATTCAACCTTGTTTTTTTTTAACGAGTTCCCAGTTGTATTGAAAGCACCATAAATCCAGAAAATGCCAGACTATAATAATGACAGTTTCATGACAAAATTTGCCCACAAGAAGGACCGCCGCACCACCTTCCTGTTCAAGTGAGCACAGAACAACAAGGTGAGTCCAAAAATGTCTTGTATGACGCTGCATAAATGATGTAATATGCCAGGGAGATATTTATACTGTAGCTAAGAAAGTAATACTAAGTGTATGTTGTGTAGTAAGCTGTTAGTAGCCCATTTGCCTCACCCAAATAATTGGGTTCCCATTCCCCCCTACTGTTCTGACTTGTTGGTGCACACGTAGCCTATAGCCTGTTTTAAAGAAATGTAATCATCGAAAACTGTAAGAGCTTTCATTGTCTGCTTATATGCCCCCTTTATTTATCCTACGGTTCTGACTTGATGTAGTGCCGAACAAATAGTTAAATTGACTACGTCCGTCTTAACGCGCTCATTAATGTCTTAATCAAAATGACAGACGGCCTCTTATCCGCTCATCGTTCCTTTATGCCAAGGTTTGTACATCTCAGTTGTCAGTAGAAACCACATTTATTTAAGCAAGTCAGCCATATCAGCTATGTTTTTTTTTAAAGGCAGTAAATGAGGCTGAATGAACTGTTTCGCTGCCAGACAAGGCTCTGCTGATAGTCAGGTGTAGCGGTGGTAAGGATTCAAACCATGGTGCTGGAAAGAAATCTCTACAGCTTTATGTAGGCCCTAACAGTTTGTGGGCCCTGCTCACCATTACAGTGCAATTCATGTATTGTTTAGTGTTGTGTTGTGTAGTGGCTTTGCTGGCATGCATACACATGTTTTTTTTWTMMGGGGGGGMGTTTATCSCTAAGAGCTACATGCTAATAATGCTCTCCATGGGGCAGGGGGTTGAGTATATGTGTTAGTGCTGGGGATGTTGGGTGTGTGGTTGTCAATGCAGGGTGTTGAATACGTGTCAGTGGTATGTGTGATGTTTGTATGATTGTTAGTGTCAGGAATGGTGTGTGTTTTGGAGAGGTTGTTGGTTTGTGTGCCAGTAGTGTGTGTGTGGTGTGTGTGTGTGTGGATGTCTGTCTTCAGGGTGGAGAGGACGATGATCCTCATCTCTTCCACTTGTCTCTCCAGGGACTGGCTCTACTGCTCTCTCCTGACAAGTTCCTCCTTCATGCGGTTCATCTCCATCCGCAGATCCTGGTTTGCCTCTTCAACCTMCCTTACAGCGCAGCACAACTGTTGTATCTGTGCTGTTAGCTGGATGCAGGCCTGTGGGTCAGGTTTGGTCTGTTTGCTGGAGACGCTGGAGATGCTGTAGAAAGCCTTTTCATTAATCTCCCTGTTATATCTGTTCCTATGTCATACTGGTGTAGGCATTAGAAATAACAAAGTAGCTGCTTGTGGATTTCTGAATGATTGTGGACTACAGGAAAAGGCGGGACGAACAGGCCCCCTTAAATCGACTGGGCTGTAGTGGAGTTTAAGTTCTTGGTGTCCCACATCACAACAAACTAGCATGGTCCAAAACATACCAAGACAGTCGTGAAGAGGGCACAACAAAACCTTTTCCCTCAGGAGACTGGAAAGATTTGGCATGGGTCCCAGATCTTCAAAAATGTTCTACAGCTGCACCATCGAAAGCATCACCTGCTGGTATGGCAACTGCTCGGCATCTAACCATAAGGCGCTACAGAGGGTAGTGGAACGGCCCAGTACATATGGGGCCAAACTCCCTGCCATCCATGACCTATATAATAGGTGGTGTCAGAGGAAAGCCATAAAATTGTCAGAGACTCAGTCACCCAAGTTATAGACTGTTTTCTCTGCTACCGGCATGGAAGCGGTACCGGAGCGCCAAGTCTAGGACCAAAGGCTCCTCAAACAGCTTCTACCCCAACCCATAAGACAGCTGAACAATTCGTAAAATCGCCACGGACAATTTACATTGACCCCCACCCCCCATTTTGTACGCTGCTGCTACTCGCTGTTTGTTTGTTACTATGCATAGTCACTTCGCCCCACCTACATGTACAGATTACTCAACTAGCCTGTACCGCACACTGACTCGGTACTGGTGCCCTGTATATAGCCTCGTTATTCTTATTGCGTTACTTTTTATTATTATTTTTTACTTTCGTCTACTTGGTAAATATTTTCTTCTTCTTGAACTGCTGTCACGCCTGACCTTAGTTATATATGTTTTCTATATTATTTTGGTCAGGTCAGGGTGTGACGTGGGTGGGTATGCGTTTTTGGTGTTGTCTAGTGTTTTTTGTAGATCTATGGGTTTTTTGTAAGTCTAGGTTATTGTAGGTCTATGGTGGCCTGAATTGGTTCCAATCAGAGGCAGCTGTTTATCGTTGTCTCTGATTGGGGATCCTATTTAGGTTGCATTTTCCATTTAGGTTTTGTGGGTTATTGTCTATGTGTAGTTGCATGTCAGCACTCGTTTGATTAGCTTCATGTTCATTTTGTTATTTTGTTTAAGTGTTCTTCGTAATAAAAGAAGAATGTATTCAAATAACGCTGCGCCTTGGTCTCCTCACTACGACGAACGTGACAACTGCACTGTTGGTTAAGGGCTTGTAAGTAAGCATTTCACTGTAAAGTCTAACACTTTTTGTATTCGGCACATGCAACAAATAAAGTTTGATTTGATTTATAGTATATTTTTTTTTTTCTAGTCAATTATTCAGCACCTGGGATTGATAGAATCATTGCTGAGTGGCAAAGTTCAATAAATGAGTGGTAATGAAACAGTAGACCTGAACCAATAACACAATATCCATAACCCTGCAAGAATCCCCTTCCCAGACTGAATGTTGGATGGCTTAATAAAAACCTAGCCCTCAGAGTCAAAACAGCTGGGCAAATAGAACCGCGGGAGCATTCAACTGTGTGTGGTTATCTTTCTTACTGTAATGAAAATATAAACCTTGGACCAAAGGGATGGCGATGGTCACTGCATTGTCTCTGATTTCCTCTTCTCCCATTGGATAACAGACTTTGGCCTGGCTACCCCACAGCACAGCATCAGCAATATATCTAATGAATGGCAGTCTGTATGACAACATGGGAATTAGCCCAGACTGGTGACCAATAGTAGCCGACTGAATGTTCAATTGATCCTAAATAAAGAGATCGACAGAAGCACGTGCACGCACTCACGCGCATGTGCACACACACACACACACACACTGATCCACATCAATTATTGGCCATTCCATTATGCCACAGCATGGAGACGCACTGAGCCTGTTACACCCATCCGGGAGTTTATCTAGCATCTTATTGGATGTCGTCTTAAGCATCTCKGCAAATGGAGTGTGTAATATGGCAGTGTGTTGGAGTGTGTTATAGTGGAGGTTTTTTGGTCGGTAGACTGGACTGGCGTTTATCATGTCCACTGCATTGTATACTGAGAGATTCTGTGGAATCGTGTAGACTAGATGGAATTAAGTCAATCAAAGGAATGAGGYTACAAGCGAGGAGGAGTGGCTCCCCACACATCTGATCTATGACTTATTATCATCCTCCAATTAGTCAAATGAAGGGTTATTCCATAACATTCTGACACTAAAAACGTTATACTGCAATAGATAACAATTAAGTTTCTGTGTCTGTCTGTGTGTGTGTGTGTAAGTTTGTCTCTGTCTCAGTGTGTGTCTCAGTGCGTATGGGGTCCTAGGCAGGGTGTTATGTCTGCTTGTGATTCCTGACACGCATCCGCTGCGATGCCTTAAGTGTGGCTGAGAGATTCTTATCCCTAGAGCTACCTCTTCTCTTCATCCCTTCTTTTCTTTCCCTCTGTCACCTCTTTAGTTCTCATCACACTCTCCTCCTTTTGGGGAGAGAAGGAGAGAGGGAGATGAAGAGAGCGAGAGAGAGAGAAAGAGGAAAAGAGAGAGAGAGAGAGAGAGAGAGAGAGCCTGATAAAGAATGGATAGGATATACAGTATATCAGCAGGATAGGCCCCTTTATGCCTTAGGAAAGGTAAAATGAGACATGGCAACCCACTGCCTGTACAATGGGCCAGTAAACTGGTCCCTAACAGGTCCTTCTGGCCCAAAGCCAGATCCTCTGATCTTCTGATCCTACATCAGACTTGAATTTTTCACCGGTTGTCGAAGCCCAGAGAATAAAACAGAGAATCAGCAATTTACGGCCTGATATTTCTGTTGTTAATCACTAACAAAGAGCTTGTTMCATGTCCAAATAGATGGATATTAGCAATGTATTGACCAGAAGCTAAATTCATCATGGCGGCTTTGCCTTTTCTTTGCCTTTCTTTTTTAACCTGTCTAGGTCAGCACGTTCCCTCTGTTAGCCTTATAGGTTTAGCATTTCATTTCATCTGAGCTGATTTTCTTCCCCTTTAGGGACTCTTGCCTGATRTATGAGTGGAAGGTRTCTGCTTCTGCTCTGTCTCTCTCTCTGCTTCCTTAATGTGTTCTGCTGTTAGACGMGTCATGGATTTAGCCTTGTGCCATTCTCCCTATAGCAATAACCTGATGRTATGATGGAGTCGGAGAAAATGTCACTTTCACCTTGATAAAATGTCGACATATAGCTAGCTACATTAGATCCTGTTCTGSSRTYGKATAMGGTGATATTATATTGCAAGTTATCCCCCCCAAGAAAATGTATGTACTAAACCTGCTGACTTCCAAAGGATTCATTCAAATTTGAAAACTGTTGGAGATTTCAAATGCTTGGGGATACCTGGCTATAGTAAACATGTAGGATTTAGCTGTGGGAGTCTGTCAGTTCAATATGCATGACAGCATTATGTTCACGGTTACAGAGTGAGAACTATAGCCGTGAGTGGAGGTAGCGCCTCGCGTGTCTTTCTGACTATGGTATGTGTACAACATCGATGCATTAATATACAGTACAGCATACATGAGAGGTACTGTGATGTACCTAACCAGTGGCGCGGCTACAAGCATTGTGGGAGGGAGGAAGTAAACGTGGGATAGCAGGAAGCCTATATGGCGGTAATAAGAAGTGGCATTTGTGACTCTGTGATGTTCCTCTCTCCTGTGTTTGACTCACGCACTTCGTGCAGGCAGGCAGCAGGAGAATCTAGGTCGCTTTAAAATACTATTTGTTTCAAATGCTTTCGTTTCTCCCTCTGAAGATCTGACGCACGACTTGAAAAAGTTAGATGCAGAGCGCTCAGAGCTTGTGGGAACTTCTCAACCTAGATTCTTTCAGATCATTTTTTTTTGAGGGGGGGGGGTGCTTTCAAATCTCAAGTATTTGATTATTAATTGAATCATCTATGGTCACGGGCATCTGCTGCTGTAAGGTCAATTTGAGGGGTTTTCTAGACAAAGTCCATGATTCTGAATACCAGCAGAGAACATAAGCAACTCATTACCGACTAACAGAAATAGTCCCAAATGTAAACTAACCCGCTAACAAGTCATTACAAAACATGAAACAAACAACCCAGTCATAAACTCAACATGAAACCGTACGGACTACACAGCTTAGCGACACAGGAACACACCAGGYGAGGAGGATGAGAGACAAAGCTAAGGCAGTGCCACTGCAGACTAATMATCTGCTCAGGGCTTTTCATCTGCAGCTTCAACAGGCTCTGGGAGAGAGAGAGAGAGAAGAGGAGGAGATGACAGGAGGAGGGGGAGGAGGGGACCTCCCATGGGACCAACCACCTCCAACCCTCCTCTCTTTCTAACCCCCTTTGTTTGTTGCTCACTCATTCCCACTCGAGCACTGAGGTATGAGGAGAGAAGTGATAGAATATCCCTCTCTCTTGTAGTGGAGGGAGGGTTATTGAGAGTTCCATATAGAAAAGCTCTGGYATAATTTAAATATGGAAATTCATAAGGTTGTGAGAGAAAGGTAGAGAGATAGTGACAGGTGTATGCAAAAAGTGCTTTCAGAAAGTATTCATGCCCTTTGACCACATTTTGTTGCCTTACAGCCTGAATTCAAAATGGATTCAATATATATTCTTTRGTCACCCATCTACACACAATACCCCATAACGACAAAGTGAAAACATGCTTTTAGAAGTGTTTGCAAATTTATTGGCAATGAAATATAGAAATATCTCATTTACAAACAGTCAAAACTTTGGACACACCTACTCATCCAGGGTTTTTCTTTATTTGTACTATAWGACATCAAAACTATGAAATAACATATGGAATCAAGTAGCAACCAAAAAAGTGTTCAACAAATCAAAATATATTTGAGATTTGAGATTCTTCAAAGTAGCCACTCTGCACACTCTTGGCATTCTCTCAACAAGCTTCATGAGGTATTTCTTTCCTTCTTAATGCGTTCGAGCCAATCAGTTGTGTTGTGACAATAGTGGTATACAGAAGATAGCCTATTTGGTAAAAGTCCATATATGGCAAGAACAGCTCAAATAAGCAAAGAGAAACGACTGTCCATCATTACTTTAAGACATGAAGGTCAAGTCCAATGCAGACTTTTCTTTAACTTTGAAAAGTTTCTTCAAGTGCAGTTGCAAAAACATCAAAGAGCTATGGAACTGGCTCTCATGAGGACCGCCACAGGAAGGAAGACCCAGAGTTACCTCTGCTGCAGAGGACAACGTTAATTAGATTTAACTACACCTAAGATTGCAGTCCAAATAAATGCTTCACAGAGTTCAAATAACAGACACATCTCAACATCCAAACTGTTAAGAGAGACTGATTTGAATTCAGGGCCTTCATGGTCGAATTGCTGCAAATACCGACTACAAAGGACACCGAATAATAAGAGACTTGCTTGGCCAAGAAACACCGAGCAATGGACATTATACAATGGAATCTGTCCTTTGGTCCTGATGAGTCAAATTTTAGATTTTTTGTTCCAACCGCGTGTTTTTGTGAGACACAGAGTAATAGTGAGCGGCAGTAGCCTAAGTGGTTAAACGCGTTGGACTAGTAACCAGGACAAGTTGCAAGATGAATACCGAGCGGAGTAAGGTAAACATTGTCAGTTCTGAACAAGGCAGTTTAAACCACTCTTCCTAGGCCGGTATTGAAATAAGAATTTGGTCATAACTGAACGACTTGCCTAGTAAAATAATTTCTGCATGTGGTTCCCATGCTTGAAGTGTGAGTTGCTTTGCTGTTGACAATGTCAGTGATTTATTTAGAATTCAGGCCACGCTACACGCAGTTCTGCAGGAACGTATCTCATGCTGCTTGCGCTAGTGGGAGCAATCGATTTGGTTTTTTTCAACAGGACAATGACCCAACACACCTCCAAGGCTGTGTAAGGGCTATTGTGATGAAGAAGGAGATGATGAGTAGTGCATCAGAAGACCTGACCTCAACCCAATTGAGATGGTGTTGGATGAGTTGGAGCGCAGAGTGAAGGAAAGCAGGCCAATAAGTGCTCAGCATATGTGGGGAACTCCTTCAAGACTGTTGGAAAGCATTCCAGGTTGAAGCTGGATGAGCAGAATGCCAAAGAGTGTGCAAAGCTGTCATTAAGGTATTGACTGAGCCTTCACATCTTAAAGTAAAATGATGGACTGTTGTTTCTCTTTGCTTATTTGAGCTGTTCTTGCCATAATATGGAATTTAACCAAATAGGGCTATCTTCTGTATACCACCCCTACCTTGTCACAACACAACTGATTGGCTCGAACGCATTAAGAAGGAAAGAAATTCCACAAATTAACTTTTAACAAGGCATGCCTGTTAATTGAAATGCCTTCCAGGTGACTAGAGTACCTCATGAAGCTTGTTGAGAGAATGCCAAGAGTGTGCAAAGAGTGGCTACTTTGAAGAAATCTGAAATCTAAAATATAATTTGATTTGTTAAACACTTTTTTGGTTACTACTTGATTACATATGTGTTATTTCAGTAACTACAATGTTATTGATCCATCTTCAGTTTTCTCCTGTCACAACCATTCAACTCTTTAACTGTTTTCACGTCACCATTGGCCTCATAGTGAAGTCCCTGAGCGGTTTCCTTCCTCTCCGGGAACCGAGTTAGGAAGGACCCTTGTATCTTCATTGCGACTCGGGGTATGATACACCATCCTGTCACGTTCTGACCATAGTTCTTTTGTATTTTCTTTGTTTTAGTGTGGTCAGGGCGTGAGTTGGGTGGGTTATCTATGTTTTGTGTTTCTATGTTGGGTTTGTCATTTGGCCTGATATGGTTCTCAATCAGAGGCAGGTGTTTATCATTGTCTCTGATTGGGAACCATATTTAGGTAGCCTGTTTTGTCTTTTGGTTTGTGGGTGTTTGTCTTCCGTGTCAGTGTTTGTCGCCAAACGGTACTGTTTCATTTGGTCATCGTTTATTGTTTTTGTTCCTGTGTTCAGTTTTGGGATTTTTATTAAAGACATGAACACTTACCACGCTGCGCTTTGGTCCGATCCTTCTACCACCACAGACGATCGTTACACATCCAGGGATATTCAATGTCTGCTTTTTTTTTACCCATCTACCAACAGGTGTCCTTCTTTGCGAGGCATTGGAAAACCTCCCTGGTCTTTGTGGTTGAATCTGTGTTTGAAATGTACTGCTCAACTGAGGGACCTTACGAATAACTGTATGTGTGGGGTACAGAGAATAAGTAGTCATTGAATACTTTGACTCAAGACATTTAACTTTTTCATTTTTGTATTAATTAGCACACATTTCTAAAAACATAATCTCACTTTAACATTATGGGGCATTGTGTTTGGGCCAGTGACAATTGAATCCATTTTAAATTCAGGCTGTAACACAACAAAATGTGGAAAAAGTCAAGTGTGGAGGCACTGTATATGCAGATGCCATGTATAGCTTACGAAGAGGTGTGTATGTGTGCATCCGTGCCAATGAGTGGGCATGTGTGTATGCAAGTGTGTGTACAGTATGTGTGTGTGTGTGTGTGTGTGCGTGCCATCCCCTGTGATTTTCATGAAGGATGGGTCTCAGAGGTCTCCAGAGATCCTCAGGGATATTTCTGCTAATTAAATCACATACTGTACGGTATAGTACGGTACATCCGTTAGCAAAGGGCCAAGGGGATCTTACGTGATAATAATGTTCTCTGTGTTTTAACAAGGTCATTAATGTCAGACCCAGAATGAAAGTATTTTAGAAAGATGGCAATAGTTGTGTAAAATCAACATTGATACTCAAGAAATTCGTAGAAAATAGTTCTATGCCTCAATTAAATTTGCGTACATAATTATAAACAAAGTGTAGGGTCAAAACGTATAAATACACAGATTGCATCATAAAAACGTAGAAAGAAAACAAGGTCTCTCTCTCTCTCTCTCTCTCTCCCTCTTCTAAGTGAGTTCACAAATTATGATTATTTGGCAATTTACTGTGTCAGTTTAACACCATTCACTGTGTCAGTTTCACCCCATTCACTGTGTCAGTTCACCTCATTCACTGTGTCAATTTCACCTCATTCACTGTGTCAGTTCACCTCATTCACTGTGTCAGTTCACCCGCTTTCACCTGTGTCAGTTCACCCCATTCACTGTGTCAGTTCACCCCATTCACTGTGTCAGTTCACCTCATTCACTGTGTCAATTCACACCCATTCACTGTGTCAGTTCATCCCCATTCACTGTGTCAGTTCACCCCATTCACTGTGTCAGTTCACCTCATTCACTGTGTCAATTCACCCATTCACTGTGTCAGTTCACCCCATTCACTTGTGCAGTTCACCCCATTCACTGTGTCAGTTCACCTCATTCACTGTGTCAGTTCACACCGTTCACTGTGTCAGTTCACCCCGTTCACTGTGTCAGTTCACTCATTCACGTGTCAGTTCACCCGTTCACTGTGTCAGTTCACCCCATTCACTGTGTCAGTTCACCCCGTTCACGTGTGTCAGTTCACCCCGTTCACTGTGTCAGTTCACACCATTCACTGTGTCAGTTCACCCCGTTCACTGTGTCAGTTCACACCGTTCACTGTGTCAGTTCACCCCATTCACTGTGTCAGTTCACCCCATTCACTGTGTCAGTTCACCCCATTCACTGTGTCAGTTCACCCCATTCACTGTGTCAGTTCACCCCATTCACTGTGTCAGTCACCCCATTCACTGTGTCAGTTCACCCCATTCACTGTGTCAGTTCACCCCATTCACTGTGTCAGTTCACCTCATTCACTGTGTCAGTTCAACCGTTCACTGTGTCAGTTCACCCCATTCACTGTGTCAGTTCACCCCATTCACTGTGTCAGTTCACCCTATTCACTGTGTCAGTTCACCCCATTCACTGTGTCAGTTTAACCCATTCACTGTGTCAGTTCACCCCAGTTACTGTGTCAGTTTAACTCATTTACTGAAGCAGTTCACCCCATTCACTGTGTCAGTTCACTTCATTCACCGTGTCAGTTCACCTCATTCACCGTGTCAGTTCACCCCATTCACCGTGTCAGTTCACCTCATTCACCGTGTCAATTCACCTCATTCACTGTGTCATTCACTCGTTCACGTGTCAGTTCACTCATTCACTGTGTCAGTTCACCCCATTCACTGTGTCAGTTCACTTCATTCACCGTGTCAGTTCACCTCATTCACCGTGTCAGTTCACCCCATTCACCGTGTCATTCACCTCATTCACCGTGTCAGTTCACTCATTCACTGTGTCAATTCACCTCGTTCACTGTGTCAGTTCACCTCATTCACTGTGTCAATTCACCTCGTTCACTGTGTCAGTTCACCTCATTCGCTGTGTCAATTCACTCATTTACTGTGTCAGTTCACCTCATTCACTGTGTCAGTTCACCTCATTCACTGTGTCAGTTCACCTCATTCACTGTGTCAATTCACCTCATGCACTGTGTCAGTTCACCTCATTCACTGTGTCAGTTCACCTCATTCACTGTGTCAGTTCACCTCATTCACTGTGTCAGTTCACCTCATTCACTGTGTGAATTCACCTCATTCACTGTGTCAATTCACCTCATGCACTGTGTCAGTTCACCTCATTCACTGTGTCAGTTCACCTCATTCACTGTGTCAGTTCACCTCATTCACTGTGTCAATTACTGTGTTTATTGTTTACTCCATGTGTAACTCTGTGTTGTCTGTTCACACTGCTATGCTTTATCTTGGCCAGGTCGCAGTTGCAAATGAGAACTTGTTCTCAACTAGCCTACCTGGTTAAATAAAGGTGAAATAAAAAAAATAAAAAATAAAAATTCAGTTGTCCCCACTTACTGTGCAAATCCACACAACTTTAACCATTACACAAAAAAAGTTTAATCTCAAAATAGTTTTTTAAGTCAACCCTTTGTCTTACCTTGAAAACTATTGAGAAATCCAATTACAGAAATGTCAAGGTGTATCTTTTACGCTTGTCAAGTATATCCCTGGCCCATTAGTAATTTAACATGCAGCCCTTTGTAACATGGCTCTTGCATTTGCAGAGGATGAGGTCTCTTCAAAACAAGCACAACACCTCCCTTCTTTAAACACAAGAAGACAAGAGCAGTGTAGTGGAGGTAGAGCTGTGTAAGACAAACAAAGTCAATTGGGAAGCCAATTATGCAGCCAGCTTTTTCCCGGTGCATCCAAGATAACAAGACTGTTAGAGGAATGGAGTGTAAAGACAAAAACAAACGCCTCACATATCTTCTTTGTTTATGAAGAGGACTTTGTTTCTTAACCTTGGGTACCTGGCCTTGCCACAAGGGGTACTTGGAAAAACCCAGAAGTGCATAAGCCTAATGATCGGTTGCACATGAGCGGGGACTTCAAGCAGGGTGTATAGTGACCAAAAAAGCTTGAGAACCACTGCTCTATGCTYTACCATCTGCCTCTGAGCRGGCCATTTTCCGGCCCAGTCTCTCCCATCTGTCCTCTCTATCTTCTGGCAGGAACAGTCCTGCTGAGCTGAGTGAGGAACAAACTGCGACTGGCAACGAGTCACTCTGAGAGACTCCAAGCCTCTGGAGGGTTGAAAGACAACGGGGCAACCATTTGTTCATCGGCTCCCGTGACTCCCCTCTCAAAACAGAAAACCATCTGAGTCATGCAAATGTCGCTACATGTAGCTTGCTCTGCTGAGTCTCTGATTCACGGGGACACGCGTGCTTTTCTGTGTCAAAGTCAAACTGCTCTCCTCTCTCCGGATCGGAGTCACGCAAAGGGGATGGTAGAGCATTGGATGGAGAGCATAGTAAGCAAAAAGTATAGTAGTGAAAAAGAATATATTATAAGGTTATATTGGTTATATTATAAGGGAGGTTGAGCTCAGAGGGGAATATGGCTTGAAAGACGCAGCAGAGTGGATGGGAGGAAGAGTATGAAGGCAGGGGTGTACTTGAAAGTACTACTTAAGTAATTTTTGGGGGTATCTGTATTTTACTTTACTATTAATCTTTTTTTACTACTTTTACTTCACTAGATTTTACTTCACTACACAATTATGTAGTTTTTACTCCACACATTTTCCCTGACACTCAAAAGTAGTCGTTACATTTTGAATGGTTAGTCGGATAGAACATCTCTGGTCATCCCTATTGCCTCTGATCTGGCGGACTAAATTACGTCTGAATGTTGGAGCATGCCCCTGGCTATCGGTACATTTCAAAAGAAAAGAAAATGGTGCCGCCTGGTTTGCTTCATATTAGGAATTTTGAAAAGATTTATACTTTTACTTTTGAATACTTAAGTATATTTTAGCAATTACASTTACTTTTGATACTTAAGTATATTTAAAACCAAATACTTTTAGACTTTTACTCAAGTAGTATTTTACTGTGTGACTTTCACTTTTACTTGAGTCTATCTATACTTTTACTCAAGTATGACAATTGGGTACTTTTTCCACAACTGGATGACTGGAGGGAGGATGGAGGAATGGAGAGGGAGATGAAGGAGACAGGGCGGTGGGTGGAGACAGCGGCCTAAGGCACTACAGACACCCTGGTTCGATTCCAGGCTGTATCACAACCGGCCGTGATTGGGAGTCCCARAGGGCGGCGCACAATTGGCCCAGCGTCGTCCGGGTTTGTCCGTTGTAGGCCGTCATTGTACATAAGAATCTGTTCTTAAACTGACTTGCCTAGTTAAATAAAGGTTAAATAATAAACCACTCCGTGGTAACCCGTCTGTTTGCATTGTCCATCGAACTTGACCTCGCGTCCTCCACCGCTTTGCGTTTGTTGTATTGACTGGGAATGCCCTGGGTGAATAAAATCCAAACCAACTGACAAATCGGCAGTGACATGATCACCTAGCGTTGGACGCTAATAAGTTCACTCTTCGCCCAGAGAGCTTGTTTCCATTCGAGCGAGCGTTAGCATGCAGTGAGTCCAGGTTAGCAAAGCGTCTAGGCCTAGGGCATTGAATTGGACCCTGTATCATCATGAATCATGTCCAATAAATGTCCAGCTTGCCATCATCCTGTGTGGCGAGTCGCAAGACTCCATCAAACCGGCTTTTTAAGTCAACAAGGCATTTAGGGAATCCATTTTTTGATGTAGAAGTAAATGTTGAGATAGATCTAGTAGCAGTAAATGTAAGAAATTGTATTAGATATTGGTAACTTGTTTTAACAACTTCTCAACATTAGCTATAGTTGACACATATGCCCACACCCCCTCTTTTCTTTGGACATATGCGGCTCATTAGACATATACACGACACCCACAACTCCCCTCCCCCATGACAATCACACAGACACACACAACTCAGGGTTGGAGCTCAAGACAAAGAACTATCTCAGGAACCAATGGAACGTGGACACCAGGCCTGTTCAGGACTACCCAAGACCCAGATCGACCAATCGGAAGGCCAACTCGCAGATCAACCTACTTTGCTTGTTGTCTATATAAAACTGTACAACTGTTAAACTAGTCTCTTTTCCGGACGGTTCAATATGAATCAGACAGAAAGAGCCTTGCTGCAAGATTTTACTAAGATATCTTTACATGTGATTAAACGGCCTTATTATAAAATTATTCCACCTCGTCCTGTTGTCTCCTCTTGTTCTCCTGTCAACAGTAAACGTTTTACTAACATAAATCTGCTTGACATAAAGTAAATGTTGAGATACATGAAACAGAACATACATTTTACATAAAGTTACTATTAAGCTATAGATAAACAAATTAGGGTAATGGCTGGTCTGTGGGGCCTGTCACTTGGCTGACACTACGGTCATAACTGTTAAGGGGGTTGTCCTCCGCAACGCAGTTTGGCAGTTTAACACATCCCAGGGGTGACCCCATCAATTAGACTCTCTACATTTAGGACATCAAAAATAGATGACTACATTAGGTTAAAATAATACAGAAATTGTAAATACAATGAAACGTAATGAAATTAAGTAATACAATAGTTATAACATACTTTAATAATGTTTACATATCTTGCATTACTCATCTCATATGTTCAGTTGAAGTTGGAAGTTTACATACACGTACGCTGGAGTCATTAAAACTAGTTTGTCAACCACTCCACACATTTCTTGTTTAACAAACTATAGTTTTGGCATGTCGGATAGGACATCTACTTTGTGCATGACGCAAGTACTTTTTCCAACAATTGTTTACAGACAGATTATTTCATTTTAATTTCACTGTATCACAATTCCAGTGGGTCAGAAGTTTACATACACTAAGTTGACTGTGCCTTTAAACAGCTTGGAAAATCCCAGAAAATGATATCATGGCTTTAGAAGCTTCTGATTGGCTAATTGACATCATTTGAGTCAATTGGAGGTGTAGCTGTGGATGTACTTCAAGGCCTACCTTCAAACTCAGTGCCTCTTCGCTTGACATCATGAGAAAATCAAAAGAAACAGCCAAGACCTCAGAAAAAAAAGTGTAGACCTCACAAGTCTGGTTCATCCAGCAATTTCCAAACGCTGAAGATACCACGTTCAACTGTACAAACAATAGTACGCAAGTATAAACACCATGGAACCACGCAGCTTCATACCGCTCAGGAAGGAGATGCGTTCTGTCTCCTAGAGATGAACGTACTTTGGTGCGAAAAGTGCAAATCTATCCCAGAACAACAGCAAAGGACATTGTGAAGATGCTGGAGGAAACAGGTACAAAAGTATAGTAAAACGAGTCCTATATGGACATAACCTGAAAGGCGCTCAGCAAGGAAGAAGCCACTGCTCCAAAACAGCCATAAAAAAGTCAGATACGGATTGCAACTGCACATGGGGACAAAGGTCATACTTTTTGGAGAAATGTCCTCTGGTCTGATAAACAAAAATAGAACTGTTTGGCCATAATGACCATACTTATGTTTGGAGGAAAAATGGGAGGCTTGCAAGCCAAAGAACACCATCCCAACCATAAGCACAGGGTGGCAGCTTCATGTTGTGGGGTGCTTTGCTGCAGGAGGGACTGGTGCACTTCACAAAATAGATGGCATCATGAGGTGGGGAAATTATGTGAATATATTGAAGCAACATCTCAAGACATCAGTCAGGAAGTTAAAGCTTGGTCGCAATGGGTCTTCCAAATGGACAATGACCCCAAGTATACTTCCAAAGTTGTGGCAAAATGGCTTAAGGACAACAAAGTCAAGGTATTGGAGTGGCCATCACAAAGCCCTGACTCAATCCTATAGAATTTGGGCAGAACTGAAAAAGTGTGTGCGAGCAAGGAGGCCTACAAACCTGACTCAGTTACACCAGCTCTATCATGAGGAATGGACAAAATTCACCCAACTTATTGTGGGAAGCTTGTGGAAGGCTACCTGAAACGTTTGACCCAAGTTAAACAATTTAAAGGCAATGCTACCAAATAGTGTATGTAAACTAAAATGGGAATAAATCATTCTCTCTACTATTATTCTGGCATTTCACATTCTATATAATAAAGTGGTGATCCTAACTGACGTAAGACAGGGAATTTTACTAGGATTAAATGTCAGGAACTGTGAAAAACGGATTTTTAATGTATTTGGCTAAGGTGCATGTAAACTTCCGACTTCAACTGTATATACTGTATGTCATACCATCTGTTGACATTGCCTATTCCGCTCGGTCATCGCTCATCCATATATATTATATGTATATATTCTTATTCCATTCTTTACTTAGATTTGTGTGTATTTGGTAGTTGTTGTGGAATTGTTCGATACTTGTTCGATGTTGCTGCACTGTCGGAACTAGAAGCACAAGCATTTCGCTACCCTCGACATAACATCTGTTAAGCATGTGTAGTGACCAATGTCACGCCCTGGCCTTAGTATTCTTTGTTTCTTTATATTTAGTTAGGTCAGGGTGTGACATGGGGAATGTTTGTGTTTTTGTCGGTTTTGTGGTTATATGGTAAAGGGGGTGTTGGGTGTAGTGTATGGTTTTGTGTTGAGTGTATGTGTCTAGCTGGTCTATGTTGGGTGTAGTTGTCTAGGAAGGTCTATGGTTGCCTGAATGGGTTCCCAATTAGAGACAGCTGATTTCTGTTTGTCTCTGATTGGAGCCATATTTAAGGTAGCCATAGAGCTTTCGTTTGATGTGGGTAATTGTCTATGTCTGAACGTTTGTAGCCTGTGTATGTGCACTACGTTTATTAGCTTCACGGTCGTTTATTGTTTTGGTTAGTTAAGTGTTTTTGTTTCGTTTTTCCTTCTCAAAAAAGGAAGATGGCTTATTTTCCTACTGCTGCGTTTGTTCCGTCAACTCTACGATCGTGACATACCATATATAGATGATTTAAATGAGTAAAAGGCTAAATAAGGTAATTCTGGCCTGTTAAAGGTTAAAAAAAGAAACTAAATAAACAAGTAGACATTTTAAATGTTAATGCTGTACGGGAGACTGAGAATACCTTTATGAATCATTAACTAAAAGGTTGGGAGTACCAAGCGCAGTTTATATAATTTATCAATATCATCAGACCTAGGATGAAGTTACTTTTCATTCCATTAGTGTTTTTTTGTCCACAAATTGTATTTTCATTAGTGGGGTAATACTGTAGTACTGCAGTTTTCAGCCTCCCAAGATCCTCGATCAACAGTGTCGTTGGGATCAATATCGTTTTTAAATATTTTATAATTCAAATATTTTTTATATTAAG
>NC_036873.1:1400219-1417995 GCF_002910315.2 Salvelinus sp. IW2-2015
CTATTCTCCATATTTTGAAGCATATATTGGTGGCTGCATCATGATATTGGAGGATGTATGGCAGAGTTCCTCTTATTTTGCTTATTGCTTTGTCCCAGAGCAGTTTCTTTCAGTTTCCTAGAAAACACCTTGACACCCTGTTTGTTCAAGTGTACTAGGTCGTACATCAGCCGGGGGTGAATGTCACAGTGGTTCGATAGGTAAACATTGTCCAAGAGAGCACAGCCTCTAGACAGCTCAGTGTTGTTGCTCTGAATAATGTGGAAGGGCACATCTCCATATGGCCACAGGTTGGACATAGTGATTTTGGTGTTAGGAAACCTCTCTGCATCTCTGGCTGCCACTTGTTGCATTGCAGTAGCTACAGTACATGTCCTCTCATTGCCATCAAATCATTAGTACCTGTGTGGATTATAAGACGTTTAGCCCTGTTTAATTTGTTGCTTGACAGACTTTTCAAGGCACTTGCTGTTGTTGGGCTCCATAGCTTTCACACTGACATGCCAGGGAATAGCAGTTTCTCGCTGATAAATTTCCCTTCGGAGTCACATAAAATTAAGGCTATAGGGTACTCAGCCTGTGTGCTGGTGTTGTGGGCTGTGGTGTCTGCAGCGATGCTCTTTGGCTGGGGACCACAGGTGGCCTTTCCTTGTCTTCCTGTCTCCTGAGGGTCCTAGCATGGCTCCACTGGTGCTGCTGCTCTGGGGCTGGGATGTGAGGATCTTGGGGAGGTCTGGTCAGACCTTTCTGACAAGGGGAATGTGCTGGTGTGGGAGGAGGAGTTGTACTGGGTCTGGTTACTTACCTCTTCTGCTTAGTCTGTGTGAGTAGGAACCATATAAAACTTACCCAGAAAGACTCACAGCTGCAATCACTGCAATAGGTGATTCTAACATGTATTGACTCAGGGGGTTGAATAGTTATACTAGTGTTTTATTTTCCATAAATGTTTTGACATTTTCTTCAACTTTGGCATGAGAGTATTTTGTGTAGATCGTTGACAAAAGAATTACAATTAAATACATTTTTAATCCCACTTTGTAACACAACAATATTTGGAAAAAGTTAACGGGTGTGAATACTTTCTTAAGGCACTGTATATTGGTAGTCAGTCAACGATGGTATTCAGTCAACGTAATACTATAGCCACCATTAGCGTGACATAGCAGGCTGCATATATCATAGTCAGTAGATCATATAGTCAGTATTGTAAGGTTCAAGAAAACATCAAGTGACCCCATATTCAAAACAAATATTGAAGGTATTATATGAGATACTACTTCCCCCAAAGGAATGTCCTCAAATAGAGCAGGCTCTAGTTACATTTACATTTACATTTAAGTCATTTAGCAGACGCTCTTATCCAGAGCGACTTACAAATTGGTNTGGATTCCCTAAATGCCTGTTGACTTAAAAAGCCGGTTTGATGGAGTCTTGCGACTCGCACACAGGAGATGGCAAGCTGGACATTTATTGGACATGATTCATGATGATCAGGGTCCAATMCAATGCCCTGAGGCCTAGACGCTTTGCTAACCTGGACTCACTGCATGCTAACGCTCGCTCGAATGGAAACAAGCTCTCTGGGCGAAGAGTGAACTTATTAGCGTCCAACGCTAGGTGATCATGTCACTGCCGATTTGTCAGTTGGTTTGGATTTTATTCACCCAGGGCATTCCCAGTCAATACAACAAACGCAAAGCGGTGGAGGACGCGAGGTCAAGTTCGATGGACAAATGCAAACAGACGGGTTACCACGGAGATGGGAGTTGTCTCCTTGGAAACAAGAAACAAACAAGCGCAACAATAGGTTTTGGTCACTGATATCAAGGCGGACGACTAGATGCGCTCACCTCAGGCAAGTGGCTGAGTCAGTCAAGTCCAATACGGTCTGCTTCTGCTCTATGGTACTGATTGGATGGGAAATCAAAAGACAGGAAATGCCTTTTCACTAAGTCATGTAGAGAAGAGGGAGATGAARGGACGTTCTTGTCCTCTAGCGAATGTCTTTTTAAGGATCCCTGGATTTGTTCATTCCATTTAGCAGACATCTAGACAATGGATGGGAACAATCCCCTGTATATAATGTTGTGAGCTATCCTTGGTTTGTAGAGGATACAATGCACACATTAGAGGCCTGGCATGAGACGTCAAAATGTAATATATACTGTATTTTTTTTTGGGGGGGGTGGGATCAGATAACCAGACAACAAGCAGATAAAGGCGTCTTTATGAAATGTTTATGTACTGCTTAGGTGTTATACAGGGTTATGAAAGTGTTATGAAGTGAAATAAAGTGTTACCACAACCGGTAACCAAACTGACCCGTACACGTCAAGAGACCTCATTACAACAACTTTTCCCAAGTGTGCCCCTATCTGCAGTGTGTACTGTATCTGCCTATAAAGATACAAATACAACTCACTGTGGAATGTACACTGAAATACACACACAGAGACAGCGACAGAGATAGAGACCAAGTCAAATCTCCATGCTCTACATTCACACACTTTACATTTTCATAAGAACATGTGGGCTTGTTTCCCTCAGAAAAACCAACTGGGCTGACAGTAACTCGAACTGTCAGACAATATCAATATCTAGGAGGCAGGGAAATGTATCAGCCCCAGTGTTTCCCAGCGAGTTAAAGACTGYAAATCCACTCTGCATCAATATTTAATCACTCATGTCGCTAGTGACTCATAAGAATGGCAATGGGAAATAAATATGGAACGGAATCTTGGAGAGTTCCAGAATGTTGAAGAGTTACGCTACTGCTTTCACCTGGGAGTAATTGGATGCTACATGAGTTGCYTTATGTTACAGTTGTCCCRAGGAGCCACAATCAAGGAGGAGCAGGCTTCCAATCCATGTAGATRTAACCCAAATATGGACACACAATACACAASAAATCCCCAGTCTTCTGCTYCATSGATTCCACTCAGCTGTCAGTCAGGCAAGCAAGTCCTTGGCACAAAAGACGTAGTGCCTTCAGAAAGTATTCAGACCACTTGACTTTTRCCACATTTTGTTGTGRTACAGCCCAAATTTCAAATGGATTTTGTGTCACTGATCAATACACAATACCCCATAATGTCAAAGCGGAATTATGTTTTYGACATTTTAAGGAAATTAATAGAAAATGTAAAGCTGAAATGTCTTGAGTCAATAATACTAACCTAATTGACAGAGTGAAGGACGTCTGTACAGAATATTCCAAAACATGCATCCTGTAAAGTAATACTGCAAAAAATGTGGCAAGGCAAATTAACTTTTTCCCCTGAATACAAAGTGGTATGCTTAGTGCAAATCCAATACAACACATTACTGAGTACTATTCTCCATATTTTGAAGCATATATTGGTGGCTGCATCATGATATTGGAGGATGTATGGCAGAGTTCCTCTTATTTTGCTTATTGCTTTGTCCCAGAGCAGTTTCTTTCAGTTTCCTAGAAAACACCTTGACACCCTGTTTGTTCAAGTGTACTAGGTCGTACATCAGCCGGGGGTGAATGTCACAGTGGTTCGATAGGTAAACATTGTCCAAGAGAGCACAGCCTCTAGACAGCTCAGTGTTGTTGCTCTGAATAATGTGGAAGGGCACATCTCCATATGGCCACAGGTTGGACATAGTGATTTTGGTGTTAGGAAACCTCTCTGGCATCCTCTGGCCTGCCACTGTTGCAATTGCAGTAGCTACAGTACAATGGTCCTGGTCCATGTGAAGAGAGTGGCATGGCCCCTTTATTTTAGGGTTAATACGATTGGTCCATAGAAACAGGCGCTTGTCAACAGGGAGCGGTATATCGATGTGGAATCAGCTTAGCCGGCAGAGACAATTCCTCTCGGCATCATCGCAGTGGGACTGTAGGCCATCACCCCGATCAAAACGAACCCTACCGTCTGTGCTAATATAGGACTCCCCTGTTTTCCCAGAAAACATCCAGTGTGGTTTGAAGGGGAATCAGTTATTGGGAGCAAGGGAAAGGAGCCGAAGTTCGCTATCAAAGATGATGTATTTTTATTTTTATATAGGCACTCAGCTGATATATCAAAGTGCTGTACAGAACCCCAAGCCTAAAAACCCCAACAGCAAGCGAATGCAGGTGTAAAAGCAGCGGTGGCTAGGAAAAAACTCCCTAGAAAGGGCCAAAACAATAGGAAGAAACCTAGAGAGGAACAGGCTATGAGGGGGTGGCCAGTTCCTCTTTTCGTGGCTGTGGCCGGGTGGAGATTATAGAAGAGTATGGGCCAAGATGTTCAAATTTCAAAATGACCAGCATGGTTAAAATAATAGTAATGCACAAGTGAAAAGGTCGGGTTCCATAGCCGCAGGCAGAACAGTTTGAGAGACTGGAGCAGTAGCATGGCCCAGGTGGACTTGGGACAACAAGGAGTCATCATGGGCAGGTAGTCCTGAGGCATGGTCGCTAGGGCCTCGAGGTCCTCCGAGAGAGAAGAAAGAAAGAAAGAATTAGAGAGAGGCATACGCTTAATTCACACAGGAGCAGCCGAATAAGAGCAGGAGAAATACTGGCGCAGATATAAGCAGACTGACCGCTAGCCAACGGCAACACATAAAACTACTGCAGCATAAAATAACTGGAGGCTGAGACAGGGGGGTCAGGAGACACTGTTGGCCCCATCCGATGATACCCCCGCGAGAGGCCAAAACAGGCAGGATATAACCCCACCCCATTTTGCCAAAGCATAGCCCCACACCACTGAGAGATATCGGTTTCAACCACCAACTTACCATCCTGAGACAAGGCCGAGGTATAGCCCACAAAGATGCTCCCCACGGCACAACCAAAACCAAGGGGGCGCCAATGCCAGACAGGAAGACCACGTCAGTGACTCACACCCATCAAGAGATGCACGCCCTCCTAGGGCCGGCATGGAAGATCACTAACAAGAAGGGCCAGTGAACTCCAGCCCGCTGTAATAGGGTTAAGAGAGCAGAGACATCCCGAGTGCGAGAGAGGGAACCCAGCCAGCAGAGACAGCAAGGGCGGTTCGTTGCTCCAGTGGCCTTTACCGCTCACCGTTCACACTCCTGGCCGACTACACTGCAATTCATAGGACCTAGCTGAAGAGATGAGTCTTCAATAGAAGACTTAAAGGTTGAGACGAGTCTGTGTCTCTCACAGTGGGTAAGGCAGACCATTCCATAAAAATGGGCTCTATAGGAAGAAAAGCCCTGCTCCAGCTGTTTGCTAGAAATTCCTATGGGACAATTAGGTAGGCCCGGCATTCTTGTGACCATAGGCCGTTTGTAGCTGTGGTATGTACGGGCAGGACCAAATTGGAAAGATAAGGTAGGAGCAAGCCCATGTGATGCTTTTGTAGGTTAGCAGTTAAAACCATTGAAATCAGCGCTTGCCTTAAACGGGAAGCGCAGTGTAGGGAGGCTTACACGGAGGCAATATGATTCAAATTTTGGTTCTAGTGAGGATTCTAGGCAGCCGTATGTTAGCACTAACTGAGTTTATCATGGGCTTTATCCGGGTAGCCGCAAAGTATAGCATTGGCATAGTCTACCTAGAAGTAACAAAAGCATGGATACATTTTTCCTGCATCACTTTGGGACAGAACATTTTCGATTTTTTGGCAAATGTTAGCGCAGATGGAAAAAAAGCTATCCTTGAAACAATCTTGATATGTTCYTCAAAAGAGAGATCAGGGTCCAGAGTAACGCCGAGGTCCTTCAGTTTTATTTGAGACGACTGTACAACCATCAAGATMAATTGTCAGATTCAACAGACGATCTCTTCGTTTCTTGGGACCTAGAACAAGCATCTCTGTTTTGTCCGAGTTTAAAAGTAGAAAGTTTGCAGCCATCCACTTCCTTATGTCTGAAACACAGGCTTCCAGCGAGGGCAATTTTGGGGCTTCACCATGTTTCATTGAAATGTACAGCTGTGTGACATCCGCATAGCAGTGAAAGTTTACATTATGTTTTCGAATGACATCCCCAAGAGGTAAAATATARAGTGAAAACAATAGTGGTCCTAAAACGGAAATAATCTAGATCCAARAATAGTTGTTTGGGCTGCAATACAGTCAATACATCTCAAACACGTGAAGTGCATCCTCTACAGGTTGTGTTTCTTTCCCTCTCACATTGACGGTAAAATGCCTGTGCAATTAAGGCTGTTGAAACATTTACAAAATATTATGTCTATATTAAAAACCTGGAGTTATTGGACTTATTTTCAGCGCTCTCACTCCCCCTCGTTCCCTTGGAACAACATTAAATATGGAGAAAGTTTAAAAAATAATTAACGGTTTTGGAAATTGCACTTGGATTGATTGTGTGCAGCTGTGAAGTGTTACGCGAGTTAGAAAAGGTATTTTACTGAAATTGGTTTCCTTAATGAGCTCTTAATTCATTTGGAATTCATATTTTTAATATATTTAATATACATATTATCTCTTCTCAGCCTGCGGCATGGTGGGATTATTGTAGTAGACCTGTTACTTTCCTCACAATGCTGAACATAGATAAGCACACTTATTTTAGTATGGGTAGATTTCAACCCATAACATTTCCAGTCCAAAATGTCAGTTTTACWAAAGAAAGAGAAACTTATGTAGGACATTTAAACAAACGGYTTTTCAACAATAAGATAACTAGCAGAAACAACATTGGGGACACAGGGCAAATATCCATCTAGGCTCATTGTGAAGGACTAAAGGTCGTAGCAGTTTAGTAGAGTSTCTGAACCTTTGGTAGTAGCCTTTTTGCATGCATGATTACAATAGTCATTTCAAAATCGCTYCAGCTAYTAGAACAGACACATGTWTTATCACCCCCATAATGGTGAACCTCACAAAAGGTCCCATCTGTCACATATCATAGTATTTTGTTTCAGATAATCTACCAGAACCGCTATGACCGATATTACATAATTGAGCAGGCATTGTGCAGGCTCCATATTTTGGGGGCTTTATCTGACATCCCTCCCTGGCTTCCACAGACTGTCCCTCCCCAAAGGCACCCTATTCCCTATATAGTGCAATACTTTTGAGCATGGTAGCAGTGCACTAGGGTGCTATTTAAGACACAGCCAGTGTACAGATGTAGGATCTTAATTTGAGCCAATTTGCTACAGCAGGAAAATAATCCTGCGCAACGGGAAATGTGAATTATTAATGGCCKTTTTTGTAGGGGCTGATACATTTTTCATTATGGAAAATCAGGTCTGATTTTTCAAAGTGGAAATGACAAACTTTAGAAGCCTTTTTAAACATAAATACACTACAAGTTATGTGAGCAGACATTTGCAGCCTGAACAAGGAGAAAAGAAAAAAAACATTTTCAGGGGAGTGAAAAGAGAAAAGTGCATTTGGGTACTGAAGTGAGCAGAATGAGAATCATCCCCTCCCCCACACTTAGCTGTCACGTTCGATCCCGTTCCTCCCTGGTAAAAAGGGTTTTTAAAATGGGAGAACTTCCTTGTAACCCCACAATAACCCCATCCCGTTTGGGTCGTGTCCCCCACCAGAAGGAAACCCTCTGGTGATAATAGCATGTGACGCATCCACCAGCTAGCTTCCTGTTATGGTTCCTTGTACACTAATTTAAACAGTGTCATGGGCCACATACTGAACACTTGTTGACAGTTCTGTAAGTCGCTTTGGATAAAAGGGTCTGCTACTGTGAATGCCTTATCCTTTCAACAGCCCATAAGAGGCCCAACTCATAAGAGTTGTGGGCTGTTGAAAGGATAAGGAAGGATAAGGATAAGGAATTATGAGTCAATAGACCCAGAGTAACACGTCTTTTTCTCAGCATGGGCAAACTGCACTACAGGGGAGAGATGGAGACGGAAAACAGAATTGATAAAGCTGAGGAGAATCGATTTGTTGCCTAGTGAGAGACCTATGAGGAAGAGAGACAAAGGCCTTTGAACAATTRGGCAAAGCGTTACTATCACCTCCGTGAGCTGCATTACCATTTACTGTCTTATTAAGTCACTGTCTCTTTAACGGCTGTCTCAGAGATAACCCACTGCACATTTCTGCAGAGATACAGTATATTCTCATTCAGAATATTGCAGTCATTTTTAGAAGGTACAATAGTTATACTGGAAGGTAAAGTTAGAGTACAAACTAGAAACGGAAATCGCTTCAGTCACGGTTGACGTCAAAGAGCAGAACTAGTGTTTGCTACAGCGTCAGTAATTCCACCATTAAACAGACGCTCCAGTTTGTTTCATTGTTAACATCAGTGGGAAAGAAACGTGTCTGAAGTCTGGGACTGACCAGACCTCTGTGCTCCAGTGAAGCAGAACTCTTGCTTGGTGTCACTCTGTGGTGCACATACTAAATAATGCATGCTGTTATAACAGCGATTTCATCCACTCTCCCCCAAGAGGGTGATGACATAACAATGCACTGCTAACTGCTAGACTTCTTATCTCTCTGTGCCTTTCGCTCAGCGCGCACGCACGCACGGCACGCAGCACCACGCAACGCACGCCGGCACGCAGCACGGGGCACAGCACGCACGCAAAAGGGCAACCCGGGCAGCCGGCCGCACGACGCACGGACCACACCACACACACACACACACACACACACACACACACGCACGCACACACGCACACACACGCACACACACTTTCTGAGTTCAAAAGAGTCATGATATCAGTCTAATGGGCCTTGCACTTATTTTCTTTCCGACGACGGAGGCGCTCCAACTGGTTTTCTTTCTTAGGGCTGGCGTCTATTTTTCATCCTCACAGTGACGTCCAGCCGTTCTGCAGTCCAGTTGCTGCTGACATTTGGTCATGAATTTGTGTCTGAAAACATTACCCGCATTTTCATACCTTTTCACACATACATACTCTCACAGACAAAAATAACATGTCCCCGTGCGTTCACTTCTAGACCTTCACAGCACTTCAATATAGGAAATCACACACTTCCCACTGGGCACACACTGGTAGAAACAACGTGGAATAGACGTTGAATTGACATCTGTGCCCAGTGGGTTGTGTGTCTGAAGAGAGCTCCCTCTAATCTTGCGATGTTGTAAAGTTTCCCAGCCAACCCTAGTCTTTCGATTCTTCTTCTGTCCATCTTTGTGATTTTGTTTTCTTCTTCTCTCAGTCTATATCTTTTCTGTGCTCAACATGCTTGACTCCTCTTGCTAGCGTTCTTCTACTCAATTGAAAGAGACATTTCTGTAAAAAATACAACAGCAGGGTACCTCAGTGTGTGTTATGATAGTCAGGAACACAGTACAGTACAGTAGGAGATGWAATCAAAGATAGAGATGGCATTAGAAAATCCACAGAATGTTAACATATTAACCATAGTAGTTACACATCATCCAAGGTGACCGATAGTTATGTCACTAACCAGTGATAACATCTCAGCCTCCATCTTATTTCCTATCCATCTCTAGTCTACTGTACCATCTCCGGTCGGGGCAGGGAGGGGTTCTCTCTCTAGTCTACTGTACCGTCTCCGGTCGGGGCAGGGAGGGGTTCCATTTAAAGTTCTGTAGTAGACAGATGGGGCAGGGAGGGGTTCTRTTTCTAGTTWACTGTACCGTCTCCGGACATGAATATATGGATAACATCAGGTTGAACGACATGTCTATAACCATGGTGAAGTTTATTGAGGGGCCCCAACTGTCCTGTGTCTGCTCGTTAACACACACACACACACACACACGCACACACGCACACACGCACAGACAACTCGATACAGTACTTCTCATTCCCTAGGAGCCAGGCACCAGCGAACTTGTCAGTAAATCTGTAGACTCATTGGATTTCTATTCCCCTTCCGACGCCTGTTGAATGGACATGTGCTGTTGTTGTCGTTAAGTGTTTTCATCATTCATCAGTACTGCCTCTTTTAGCCTTCATCTTTCCCAGACTATAACATATTATATGAAATTACATGGTCATGTTTTTTGTTGTTGCATTACATTTATTTTATTTTATTTGTTTTATATATATATATATATATATTAAATATTGTAGTTCAAAATATGTGATACATGTTTCATTATGGTACTACATGTAAATACATCACTATAAAATGATTGGTAGAGAGAATACTACAGACASAGTGGAATCATTGAACAAAATCTGAACTTTATTGATGAAATACAATAAAATCTCAACATAGGTTTCTTTGAATCATATCAAAAATAATTAGCTACAAAAAAGAAAAAAACTGCAGTAAAACGTCCACTGCAGTGTTCCTCACCTGGCTTACTGTAAAAAAGCAAAACAAAGGATTGATTACTGTACTTCTATATTTCCATCAACCTTGTCTTGTGGATTTGGCCACAGGTTCTCATCCACATCACAATGGATGTTTTCATTAGCCAAACATCTTGGGAAGAATCTTCGGGCATGGCCTGACACTGGTCTGACGTGATGTCATTGCATGCGTCATCCATAGCCTGGAGAAGGGTGGCTTGTTCGTGAGGGCACCTATCATATACCTAAATCGGGTTAAGGAAAGGAGAGTATGGGGGTAGGTACAGGGTGGTAAATTGTGGATAGGCCTGAAACCATTTGAGCATGGTGGAACCTGACATTATCCCACACAGTGACATAGGTCACGCCATCAGCTCTACAGACCTGATTTAGCTCATCAAGGAAGATTACAAGGAGAGCTGCATTATATGATCCAATACGAGGTCTGTGTCCCACCACACCATCTTCCGATATAGCCGCACACATGGTGATGTTGGCCCCACGTTGTCCAGGTACTTGGATTGTTGCCCGCTGGCCAATTAAATTCCGACCTCTCCTCCTTGTCTTGGCCAGGTTGAAGCCTGCCTTGGATTTCGTCAGCATCCAGCTCCATAACCCTCTAAAAATACATTTCGGAAAGAGAATTACTGATTACAATGATGTAGAATTTGGGGGGAATTTTTCACAACAGGCATCTTGAAACTGAACATACCTGAACATACTCAGTCCTCAGTTGCGTCACTCTGTCAGCATTTCTTTCAGAAGGCCCACGGCATAGCTGTTTTAGAGACACCTGGTGCCTTTTCAGCATGCGTGCAATAGTCGGCAAACTTATGGCTTCCACATTGTTYAACATGTCGTCATTGTCCAAGATGTGCTGCCAAATTCCAAAGGGAACATCATTTCTGACCTGAACCAAATTGACCACAGCCTGCTCTTGTTGGTCAGTCAGAATTTTMCCTCTTCTATGTTGCCTAGTCTCAATTCTGCAGGGAAAATTACAGTAACCACACATTTAGTCACATCACCTACTCTGTGGTACACACTGGCATGCAGTATACAGTCATTTGACAATTGAGAGTAGCCTATTGTTTAYTGCATGCTGAAGACTTACCGGTTCTCATTGCAGAAAGTTCTGATTGAGGCCACGGTTGATCWTCTGAGGTTTGGTTGAATCATTGTAGCTGCCTCAGTCATTGTCATGGCATGATTTACGACATGGTCTACAACTATTGCTCTGATTTCATTGGACACTCTTTGCTGTTGCTGCCGCTGTCTTGGTCCGTGGCCTTGTCCTCTACCACGTTCCCCCATACCTCTCAAACAAGGCCCACGACCACCTTTCAGAAGGGGTGCTTGTCCCCTGCCATTCCTTTGACCACCACGTCTCCCTCATCTTCCTCCTCCCACTGCTTGGCCTCTATTGTGACCTGGATCACCTGCCGGTTCCATGTTATCGCTATGTTGTTGTAGGTGGATACCACTCATTTCACTATATACTCGTACCACAATGTGAAATCAATCATCAGTAACGAGTTGGCAGTATTGGAAAAGCAATGACAAGGACCTGCATACATACACTCACCGGKCACTTTATTAGGTACACCTGCTTGTTAAGGCAAATAGTCTGCTCCTTCAAATAACGAATCATGTGGCTGCCTGCAACTCAATATATTGAGTATATAGAGTAAAGAGCTTTAGTTGTTGTTCGACCAAACATTAGAACGGACAAGATGTGTAATCTAAGTAACTTTGACCGTGGTATGATTGTTGGTGTTACACATGGTGGTTCCAGCATCTCAGAAACCGCTGCCCTCCTGGGATTTTTACACACTACAGGCTCTAGAGTTTACAGAGAATAGTGCGATAAACAAAACACGTTCAGTGAGATGCAGTTCTGTGGGCAAAAACACCTTGTTAATGAGAGAGGTCAGAGGAGAACGTCCAGACTCATTCAAGCTAACAGCCGTTTAAAACAGAGGTGTACAGAAGGGCATCTCTTAACGTACAACACTGTGAATAATTCAGGCTGTTGTGGAGGCAAAAGGGGGTCATACCTAGTACTAGATAGGTGTACCTAATAAAGTGGTAATTGGTGTCAATGGATCTCGTTATCCTGAAACTTTCATGATCTAAACATGGAATATTGTGTGTCAGTTTCCATAAAACTCTGCATTAATAAGAGTAATGCAACAGTTACTTCTCATTTTGAGCAGTTGTATCAATTGATAGTTAGATCATTGTAATGAAATGAATAGACAGTCATCTCAGACGTAATGTGTGAATTGTATTTTGAAATGGTAATATTTTGATGTTAAGTCATTTTGAACAAGTGATTTTAGTTCAATGAACAAATTATTTTAGCTTTATGTGTATTATATACAAGCAATTGGAAAAAGTGTTAAGAGTTTTGAAAAATGTGCATTTTGATCATTGGTTGTGAGTGTTGTCTAGAGTTTTGAAAAATGCCATCAAGGTTCTGAATAGTGCCAAAGTGATTGTAAAAAACTGTAGTATGCAGACTGAGCTGGTTCCCTCCATATTAGCATTGCCTATGGTGGCTGATCATTGCCCTCTACGCCTCTTCAATTTAGACTTGGTTGTAATCTGTCGACTGATGTATTACTATCACACGGGTGACATTTTGGGAAATGTTATTGTACTTTTCATACTTTAGCCTTTTCTGATTCGCCGACTATTTGATTTTTTGAACGTTCTATTAGGTTGTGTGTGTTGTTGTGTGTCTGACGTGGAGTGTGTGTGTGTGTGTCTGACGTTGATGTGGTTGTTGTGTGTGTTGTGTACGTGAGTGTAGATGTGTGTAAGCTGTGTCCGTTTGATCAGCCAGTGGATGTGTGAGAGTGTGTGCGTGTTGTAGTGTGCTGGTGGTGTTGTGTTGTGTCTGTACGTGTGTTGTGTGTGGTGCGCGGCTGGCCGTGTGCAGAGGCTGTGTAGTTGGTGTGTGTATGATAAAGTTATGGTGTTGTGGTGTGTGTGTGTAACATGAGTTGTGTTGTATTGAGTGTGAGTGTGAGTGATGGTATGTTTGTGTGTGTGTGTGTGTGGTGTGTACATGAGTGTGTGTGTGTGTGTGTTGTGTGTGTGTGTGTGTGTGTGTGTTGGTGTGTGTTGTGTGTTGTTGTGGTTGTACATTGGTGTATGTGATGTGTGTTGTGTGTATGTGTGTTGTGTGTGTGTGTATTGTATGTGTCGTGTGTGTGTGTGTGTTTATGTATTGTGTGTGTGTGTTGTGTTGTGTGTGTGTGTGTTATGTGTGTGTTATTGTGTGTGTGTCATTTGTGTCGTGTAACTGAGTGTATGTGTGTTGGGGTGTGTGTTATGTGTGTGTGTGTGTGTATGTGTGTGTGTGTGTTGCCGGCGTGCATGTTTGTTTCTTATATTTACTTCTACAATGTTGTAGGATTTCAAGGGATTTTGGACTAAGGAAGTACAGAAATTCCTTTCAGGCATTCCAGGCATTTCCATTTCACTTCTGGTTGCTTCTTTGCTCGGACAGGTAACGTCTTTTTTTCTTTCTGGTTGTCCCATTGCCTTTGGATTATTTTGGCTTTTTTAATTACGATTCTAAACTTTCCCTGGTGTTGTCCTGCCTGCAGAGATTTAATCTGACCGCCCGGTTGTGATCTCTTCACATTCCACAAAAAACCCATTCTCCCAGTGAGGGGTAACCAGGCCTGATAAACCAGGGCAAGATTAAATATTTCCTTTTCTGCAGTGAAAAAAAAGAACAGGCTAGAGATAACAGGGCTGACTTAACATGTTTCAAGTTCAACTTTCAACTTTATTCACCCCACGTGCACATGAACAAACAGGTGTAAAACAGTTACAGTGGACATCTTACCTGAGAGGTTTTCCAACAATGCATTGATAATTAAGAGAAATTTTTAATAACATTATAAATACAGATAAAAACACACAAGAACTACAAAGATTAATCAAATACTGTATCAGTGGTGCGAAGTTATTTCACCGCCTTGGCTTTTCCTATTTTTGTTGCCCGGTAACAACCTGGAATTTAAACATTTTTTGGGGGTCTGTTATCATTTTGATTTCCACACCTTTGCCTACCATTTTGAAGATTGCCTAAATATTTTTTTTGTGATCAACAAGAAGTAAGACAAAAAACTTGAAATTGTCGTTGCATTACTATTCAACCCTTTTTACAGGTCACTACTCTGTCGTCCATCGCGACAGTCTATTGTGGCAGCCGTATACGCTGTGGGTTGATCTAACTGTTGGGGTCTAAACTCCGTCGTTCGCTTGCGAGCATACTCAGTTTGGAGACTCTCACAAATGGCTAGCCATCTTCTGTCGCCAGTCCTCTCCATGGTGTGCTCTACATCCTCCTGCTCTCTCAGCTCCTTCTAATGCGCTCTCGTCGCATTCTGTCGTTCTCGCTTGTCTCGTCGCTCTGCTCGCATTGTCTTCTCTTTACTGCTCTTCGCTACACGTATTCTTTCTGGCTCTTGTCGTGCTTTTTGCATGGTTTGCTGTGTGGTGCAATGACGCGCGCCATTTTACTCAACTGACACATTGTTTCTTTTTAATTGTAGTTTTCCGCTCTCTTAAACCACCTGTGGTGTGAGGTTGTTGTGTCCTTTCTGCCAGATTATTATTGCAGTACAATGTGATGTGGTCTTGCGACGACCTAGGTTGGACCTGTCTGTCTGCACGTGGTGTCGCAGAGTCTTTGTGGTGAGTATTAGCAAGTCTCAGGTGACTATTTAGGCATAAGTATTCCTTCAGAATTTCCCTTTGTATTGGAGCGCCATCCTTCATTCTTCAATTCTGGACCGAAGGATATTGTTACTCTCAGTCGCCGCTGTCCTGATAGTGATGATAGACATCCGCCTACTCGTCATTGAGTTATATAGTGTGCTAATGCTCAGCTCTATTGTGTGTCAACTCACGCTGTGGATGGTTGTTTAGGGTGATGAGAGGTGTTTGGGTTTGCACCTGGGAGATCTATGTATAGAGCTCTTGCGAACAATGTGTCCCGAGGATTGACAATGTGGCTATATAGTTTGATGCAAATATGTGTGTCTGTGTTTCTATCGTGTATATTCCTCTCAGTGAGTTGTAAGGTTTATCTCTGCTAATTGTGTTGCTCACTATCATTTTTATTAGTGTGGTAGAAGGCAATATCCAAAAATCTGTTATCATCAACAGGTATACTAGCATAGACGCTAAAATTACCCTAGAAAATCAAAGCCTTAGTATCAACCCGCTCCTCTGTCTTCTCAGTGATTTATCTACCTCATCTTGCGCTCGTGTAGCGCGCGCCGCTTTGCAGCTACGTATCATCAGTGATATGTACCCGTATTCTGTGTTGTGTGTGGGTGTGTGTTGTGTGTGGAGTGCATGCGTGTGGGGCTTCATGTGTACATGAGGCAGCACTGACTTGTGTTTGAGTATGCCGTGTTTAGTGTATATGCACGGTGTGATTTGTGATATGTCAACGTGTGTTTATGTAGTGTGCAGTGTGTTTTTGTATACGTGTCGTGTGTGTATGTGGATGTGCCGTGTGTGTTCTGTATATGTGCAGTGTGTGTTTGTGGTTGTCATGTGGGTGTGTTTGTTGATGTCCAGTGTTATATAATTCGCTTTGGTCTCTTGTTTATGTCTCGTGCTTGCATGCTCGTGCTGATTAATGCCTGCTCCTTGGCTTCGTGGGTTAGTATGTTCGCTGTGTTGGAGATTTTTTGGTTGAGTCAGTGCTCGGTCTGTCACGGGATGTGTTTTGTGTATGTCCAGGTGGCTATGATATTGGGTGTTATGTGACGTGGCGTGCTTATATTATTGTGGACGTGTGTGTTGTTGTATGTCCCGTGTATGGTGTTGTGTACGCAGTAGCCGTGTGAGTTGTGTTATGGTCTTCTGTTTCGCCTCTGTGTTATGGCTTGTGCATTGTATTATGTAGTTTATGTATACTGATTGGCACGTCTGTTTGATTTGGTTAGTGTGTGCCTCTCGGTTGTGTGTTTGGTTTCATAATGTTGACGATGTGTGATGTATGTGCATCTAGTGTGTTTTGTTTTGTCTTAGGTGACACGTGATGTGTGTTTGCTCCGTCATGACCCACATTTGGTGTGTCTCTGTTATAACTGCATATCGTGTGTGCGTTCTCGCTATATAGTGGTTCGTTTGCCGTGAGTTTGCTCTGTGTATTTGTGGACGGTGTAGGTGTGTTTGTGCCTTTGTGCACCTGTGCAGTGTTGCGTTGTTGGTGGTGCCCCTGGCTTTTTGGTGTGTGTTTGCAGATCGGGGGCCTTTCAGATAGCGCTTAGGGGTGTGGTTATATTCTTGAGTGTAGTTTGTTGTATGTCTGTGTACTGGATTGTGTTTGGTGTACTGCAGTGACGTGTTGTTGTGGTAGTGTTGTGCGCTAGTCTTTGGTGCACAGTGCTTGCTGACACTGGTGGTGTGAGTTGCTTTAGATTAACTTTTGCCGATGTGTGTGTTTTGATGTGATGTGTGGATCTGTGTTGGTGGTTTGTGTATAGGTAATGTGAGTGTGTTTTTGGATTGTTATGCCACGATGCGTGATGTTATTGTTGTGTTATGGTGCTTGTTCATGTGTGAGGTCTGTCGTTATGAGCCCGGACGGTTGGATAGTGTTTGTGTTAATCTGGTTGTGTGTTTGTGTAGTGCCATAGCTGGACACTGCATCGTGTTCTGTTATAGTGCAGTTGGTGTCAAGCTAATATACGTATACAAAATACACTTTTTTTATAAATTATCTACATTGGATAGTTATCCTAGAAGGTATATCATTTTTGACTTTATTTACATACTCTACTCCATCTCTTTATTTTGGGGACTGTTTTGGTGTTGTTTAGAGGCTACCTTATTTCTTATTACTTGCATAATATTCCTAAAGAAATGAATGTACTACATACTACTAATATTTTGTTTACCTTGTACCCGCCAGTAGATAGTCAGTTTACTTTGTTGAAATTATGGACTTAGCAGGAACAGCCAAGTGAGTTCTGTAACACACTTTTATTAAGAGTGTCTTTGCATCTTGGGTAATTCGTCCTACTTTGCTCTACTGATCTAGCGACTACACTACACATGCCTCGGTTTTGTACATATTTGCCGAAGTGTGTACGATTGGATGTTGGTGTCAATGAGTTTCTAGTTCCTAAGAAGAATATACATAAGAGTTGGTTTAATTAACACAGATATGCAACCAGTGTTGTGTGTTAGTATAGCGCTTGAATGTAAGTAATTTTTGATAAAATAATATTTAATCTTATTTACTTTTACTTGATACTTATAAGTTAACTCATTTTTAGTATAATAAAATAACACTTATCATATGTGAAGACTAGGTGAGAGTGTATATATGTTAGACCCCTATACAGATACTATTTAGTACTTTTACTTTTTACTTATTAACATAATAGGTGTATTGATTTACTAAGCGTGACTTTCGGTTGATTTTGTCATTGATGCTCATTATGTTTCTCGCTGGCTAAATTAGTAATGGATGTTCACACATCTAATCTTTTAATTTTATTATTG
>NC_036873.1:1418020-1456250 GCF_002910315.2 Salvelinus sp. IW2-2015
AAGACTATGACAGAATTTTGTATTCTGTCTCCCCGACCGTTCAATGCTGTGTAGTGGCAGTCGTTTCTCTGATTTCCGTCTGTTGGGACGGACGCCTCATGCTCCTCTGTGTCGCTGGGCTTTGCTCTTTGCACGGGGTGTGACATCTGGACTTTTGATTTGTTTTAAAACAGATCCAGACACTGTAGACCACACAGAAGTTGTGTGTATTTCTCTGGATTTACCTTGTGCCTCTGCGTGTCCGGGCCGCCTCCTTCTCTAGCTCTGCCCGCGAGTGTGGGGGGAGGTGCGTGTTGTAAGTCGTGGCGTAGCGATCGGAGGCATTGCCAACCCAAGCCTTGGGCGCGCGGCGCAATTTTTTATAAATTGCAGAGATTCCACCATGACTTTTGGTAAGGTCGAGGGAGGATACATGTGTGTGGATTTGTTATCTTCCCGATTCCCAAGAATAATCTTCAGCATAGGTGATATTAGCTCCTAGAAGTATCTTGTGGCTTTTTTTATAATGATCTGTGTGTATTATGAATGAAGACACGCACGCACTCCAGATATGGACTAAAACTCAGATCACATAAGTGGCCTTTTCCAGAAATAGGCTTTGTTGGCAGCAGTTTTGTTTCAGATCGCAGCTAGACACTAGGAGTGTGTTGTGTGTTTGTATGTTTTGTATATCGTTGAAGTTTATGACGAGATTCTGACAATGGATTGAGCGGCTTTGACTAGCCATTCAAGACATTTAAAGTGATCCCCTTAAACCACTCGAGTGTTGCTTTCGCAGTATTCTTAGGGTCATTGTCCTGCTGGAAGGTGAACCTCCGTCCCAGTCTCAAATCTCTGGAAGACTGAAACAGGTTTCCCTCAAGAATTTCCCTGTATTTAGCGCCATCCATCATTCCTTCAATTCTGACCAGTTTTCCAGTCCCTGCCGATGAAAAACATCCCCACAGCATGATGCTGCCACCACCATGTTTCACTGTGGGGATGGTGTTCTCAGGGTGATGAGAGGTGTTGGGTTTGCACCAGACATAACTTTTCCTTGATGGCCAAAAAGCAAKATTTTTGTCTCATCTGACCAGAGTACCTTCTTCCATATGTTTGGGGAGTCTCCCACATGTCATTTGGCGAACACCAAACGTGCTTGCAAAGCCCTCTTTCAATACTCCAATCTCCGCTGTGGAGCTTTGCAGCTCCTTCAGGGTTATAATCTTTGGTCTCTTTGTCGCCTCTCTGATTAATGCCCTCCTTGCCTGGTCCGTGAGTTTTGGTGGGCGGCCGTCTCATGGCAGGTTTGTTGTGGTGCCATATTCTTTCCATTTTTTATAATATATTTAATGGTGCTCTGTGGGATGTTCAAAGTTTCTGACAGTTTTCTATAACCCAACCCTGATCTGTACTTCTCCACAACATTGTCCCAGACCTGTTTGGAGAGCTCCTTGGTCTTCATGGTGCCGCTTGCTTGGTGGTGCCCCTGGCTTTGTGTTGCAGACTCGGGGGCCTTTCAGAACAGGTGTATATATACTGAGATCATGTGACAGATGATGTGACACTTAGATTGCACACAGGGGGACTTTATTTAACTCATTATGTGACTTCTGAAGGTAATTGATTGCACCAGATTTTATTTAGGGGCTTCATAGCAAAGGGGGTGAATACATATGCACGCACCACTTTTCCATTCTTCATTTTTTATAATTTTTGGAAACAAGTACTTTTTTTCATTTCACTTCACCAATTTGGACTGTTTTGTGTACGTCCATTACATGAAATCCAAATAAAAACAAATGTAAATTACAGGTTGTAATGCAACAAAATAGGAAAAACACCAAGGGAGATGAATACTTTTGCAAGGCACTGTATATACCGGTCATTGCCAGTACCTTATTCAATGTGCAGGGATACTAGAGTGGTTTATACACAAAAAGTGTCTGGTAGTAGGAATATATAAATACTTGTACTATATAAACACATGTAAACAGGAGTAATAGTGACCATTAACAGCATAAATAGATTAACGGTACTGGTAATCAATAGACCGCAATATAATGGAGTAACACATCTAATCAATAATGATTTTAGCAGCAGCGTAGGTGTCTGAGTGGGTAGAGACCTGTGGATGGGCATAGAGTCAGTGTGGATAGTCTGTGAGAGAGGGAAAGCAGTAGTTGTTAGCCATTTAACAGTCTTATGGCCAGGGGATAGAAGCTGTTTCGGAGTCTGTTAGTCTGAACCTTGATGCACCAATACCGCCAGATGGGAACATGGAGAGCAGTCCAAGTCTAGGGTGGTTGAAGTCTTTGGAAATGTTTCGGCTTTTCTCAAACACCGCCTGGCATGTGCGTCCTGGATGGCTGGGAGCTCGCCCCTAGTGATGCGCTGGGCCATCTCTACCACCCTCTGTGAGGCCTTCTGGTTGAGGGCGGTGCCGTTGCCATACCAGACAGTGATACAACCAGTCAGGATGCTCTGAATGGTGCAGCCGTAAAAGTTCCTGAAAATCTGAGGGGTCATGCCAAGTCATTTCAGCCTCCTGAGGGAGAAGAGGCTTTGCCGTGCCTTCTTCACGACTGTTTTGATGTGACCATGTTAAGTCCTCAGTGATGTGGACTCCCAGGAACTTGAAGCTCTTGACCCGCTCCGCTGCGGCCTCAGATGTGGATGAGGGTGTGCACTCCTCTGGTTTCCTGTAGTCCACAATCAGCTCCTTTGTCTTACTGACGTTGGGGGAGAGGTTGTTGTCCTGGCAACACACTGCCAGTTCTCTGACATCCTACCTATAGGCTGTCTCATCGCTTTTGGTGATCAGGCCTACCACCGTAGTGTCATCAGCAAACTTGATGAGGGAGTTGGAGTCGTTCGTGTCCACACAGTTGTGGGTAAATAGGGAGTACAGCAGGGGGCTAAGCACACACCGCTGAGGGGCCCCCGTATTGAGGGTCAACGTGGCGGAGGTGTTGTTGCCTACTTTTACCACCTGGGGCCGACCCGTCAGGAAGACCAGGATCCAGTTGCTGAGGGAGGTGTTCAGTTCCCGAGTCCAGAGCTTGGAGGTCACTATGGTGTTGAAGGCCGAGTTGTAGTCGATGAACAGCATTCTCACTTAGGTATTCCTCTTGTCTAGGTGGGAGAGGGCAGTGTGGGGTGCAATTTAGATTGCATCGTCTGTAGATCTGTTGGTATGAAAATTGGAGTGGGTCTAGGGTGTCTGGGTTGATGGAGTTGATGTGTACCATGACCAGCCTTTCAAAGCGCTTCATAATTACAGCTGTTAGTGCTACAGGGCGGTAGTCATTGTGGTAGGTAGCCTTAGAGTTGTAGGGAACAGGAATGATGGTGGTCAGTTTGAGACGTGGGGCATTGACAAGTATGGCATTGACAAGGAGAGGTTGAAAATGAGCGTGAAGATGCCTGCCAACTGGTCTGCGCAGGCCAGAGTTATCAGATTAAAAGACTGTCCGTTCTCCTCTGTGAAAGGCTAAATGTTACTGCTGATTATGCAAACTGTCTGGACAGTATGGGGGCCGAATGTTCTAGACAGCGCAGATGAACATGACATTTACCCAGGGGGCAATGGGGCGATCTAACACCCACAGCTTCCCTTAAACTCCTCCTGAACTTGATGAGCCCCCTCCGTTGAGATTTGAACTCCACCATAATTTGCACAAGGTAACATTTACACTACATCGCCCCCTTCGATCATGTGGTGTGTGGTTGGTTCCTCCTTATCCAAAAATAATCTTGTTTCTGGAAAGGTTTTGTTAGATTGAATCCTGCAACAGTGTTTATTTGTCACATACACCAAATAGGTGCAGTATTGTTTTACAGGGTCAGCCGTAGTAGTACATCGCCCCTGGAGTAAATGAAGGTTAAGTGCCTTGCTCAAGGGCACATCAACAGATTTCTTGGGTAGTTGAAAAAGCAACCTTTTGAATACTGGCCCAACTCTCTAACCACCACACTACCTGCCACCCCACTCTGTTGGGTAACTCGGCAGCATTCGCGTGAAACTGACGGCAGCATTCGCGTGAAACTGAAAGCGCGAACCACTGCTTTTAACCAGGGCAAGGTGACCGGAAACATGACCGAATACAAACAGTGTAGCTATTCTCTCCGSAAGGCAATCAAACAYGCTAAGTCCCAGTARAGAGACAAAATAGAGTCGCAATTCAACAGCTCAGACACAAGAGGTATGTGGCAGGGTCTACAGTCAATCACGGATTACAAAAAGAAAACCAGCCCCGTCGCGGACCAGGATGTCTTGCTCCCAGACAGGCTAAATAACTTTTTTGCCCGCTTTGAGGACAATACAGTGCCACTGACACGGCCCGCTACCAAAACCTGCGGGCTCTCCTTCACTGCAGCCGAGGTGAGTAAAACATTTAAACGTGTTAACCCTCGCAAGGCTGCAGGCCCAGACGGCATTCCCAGCCGCGTCCTCAGAGCATGCGCAGACCAGCTGGCTGGTGTGTTTAGGACATATTCAATCAATCCTTATCCCAGTCTGCTGTTCCCACATGCTTCAAGAGGGCCACATTGTTCTGTTCCAAGAAAGCTAAGGTAACTGAGCTAAACGACTACGCCCGTAGCACTCATTCCGTCATCATGAAGTGCTTTGAGAGACTAGTCAAGGACCATATCACCTCCACCCTACGGCACCCTAGACCACTCAATTTGCTTACCGACCCAATAGGTCCACAGACGACGCAATCGCAACCACACTGCACACTGCCTAACCCATCTGGACAAGAGGAATCTATGTGAGATGCTGTTCATCGATTACAGCTCAGCATTTAACACCATAGTACCTCCAAACTCGTCATCAAGCTCGAGACCTGGGTCTCGACCCGCCCTGTGCAACTGGGTCCTGGCTTCCTGACGGGCCGCCCAGGTGGTGAGGGTAGGTAAAACATCTCCACCCGCTGATCTCAACACTGGGCCCCACAAGGGTGCGTTCTGAGACTCTCCTGTACTCCCTGTTCACCCACGACTGCGTGGCCATGCACGCTCCAACTCAATCATCAAGTTTGCGGAGACACTACAGTGGTAGGCTGATTACCAACAACGACGAGACGGCCTACAGGGAGGAGGTGAGGGCCCTCGGAGTGTGGTGTCAGGAAATAACCTCACACTCAACGTCAACAAAACAAAGGAGATGATTGTGGACTTCAGGAAACAGCAGAGGGGGCACCCCCTATCCACATCGACGGGTCAGTAGTGGAGAAGGTGGAAAGTTTTAAGTTCCTCGGTGTACATCACAGGACAAACTGAATTGGTCCACCACACAGACAGCGTTGTGGAAGGCAGAGCGCCTCTTCAACCTCAGGAGGCTGAAGAAATTCGCTTGTCACCAAAAGCACTCAAAACTTCTACAGATGCACAATCGAGAGCATCCTGTCGGGCTGTATCACGCCTGGTACGGCAACTGCTCGCCCACAACCGTAAGGCTCTCCAGAGGGTAGTGAGGTCTGCAGAACGCATCACGGGGGCAAATACCTGCCCTCCAGGACACCTACACCACCCGATGTCACAGGAAGGCCATAAGATCATCAAGGACAACAACACCCAAGCCACTGCCTGTTCACCGCTATCATCCAGAAGGCGAGGTCAGTACAGGTGCATCAAAGCAGGGACGAGAGACTGAAAAACAGCTTCTATCTCAAGGCCATCAGACTGTTAAACAGCCACCACTAACATTTAGCGGCCGCTGCCAACATACTGACTCAACTCCAGCCACTTTAAAAATGGAATTGATGGAAATTATGTAAAAATGTACACTAGCCACTTTAAACAATGCCACTTAATATAATGTTTACATACCCTACATTACCCATCTCATATGTTATTATATACTGTACTCTATATCATCTACTGCATCTTGCCATCTTTATGTAATACATGTACCACTAGCCACTTTAAACTATGCCACTTTTGTTTACATACCTTCAGTACTCATCTCATATGTATATACCGTACTCTATACCATCTACTGCATCTTGCCTATGCCGTTTTCTTAGGCCATCACTCCATTCATATATCTTTATGTACATATTCTTTATCCCTTTACACTTGTGTGTATAAGGTAGTAGTTGTGGAATTTGTTAGGTTAGATTACTTGTTGTTATTACTGCATTGTCGGAACTAGAAGCACAAGCATTTCGCTACACTCGCATTAACATCTGCTAACCATGTGTATGTGACTAATAAAATTTGATTTGATTTTTGATTTGATTTAACTCTGTTGGGTGAGAGGTCTGGCCAATCAAACAAACTCACACATGCCATGTTTAACATATGCTGGTGACTGCACTAAATCATGGATGAACATTTGTGAGGATTGCGAATGCAATTTAGATACAGAATGAGCCTTTGTGTCCTAGAATGATAACATATGAAAAGAAATGCTTGAAAGTGATAGGAAATCATTTATTGAATCAATGCAAAAATAGCAGTTAGATAGCAATCCTTTGTTTAAACAAACTAAACCTAAGGTGCTGGCTGAGTGGACATAGAATGTATTCCAATATCTATATGAGTGTGTATGGCTCAGTTGGTAAAGCATGGCGCTAGCACCACTAAGGTTGTGGGTTTGGATCTCGGGGCCAATCATACGTAAAATGTATGCACGCATCACAATAAGTCACTTTGGTTGAAAGTGTCTGCTAAATGGCATACATTACTTTAGTAATGCTGATCTATGTAGATGTAGCCTAACCTAGCTGTAACCCAATGGACATTTCCATATCAGTGACCTTATATCATGCGTCACCAGTTACATTTTTTATTTCACCTTTATTTAACCAGGTAGGCTAGTTGAGAACAAGTTCTCATTTGCAACTGCGACCTGGCCAAGATAAAGCAAAGCAGTTCGACACATACAGCAACACAGAGCTACGCATGGAATAAACAAATATACAGTCAATAATACAGTAGAAAAAGTCTATATACAGTATGTGCAACTGAGGTAGGATAAGGGAGGTAAGGCAATAAATAGGCCATGGTGGCGAAGTAATTACAATATAGCAATTAAACATTGGAATGGTAGATGTGCAGAAGATGAATGTGGAAGTAGAAATACTCGGGTGAAAAGGAGCAAGATCAATAAATAAATACAGTATGGGGATGAGGTAGTTGGATGGGCTACTTACAGATGGGCTATGTACAGGTGCAGTGATCTGTGAGCTGCTCTGAAAACTGGTGCTTAAAGCAAGTGAGGGAGATATGASTCTCCAGCTTCAGTGATTTTTGCAATTCGTTCCAGTCATTGGCAGCAGAGAACTGGAAGGAAAGGCGGCCAAAGGAAGAATTGGCTTTGGGGGTGACCAGTGAGATATACCTGCTGGAGCGCGTGCTACAGGTGGGTGCTGCTATGGTGACCAGTGCGCTGAGATAAGGCGGGGCTTTACCTAGCAGAGACTTGTAGATGACCTGGAGCCAGTGGGTTTGTCGACGAGTATGAAGCGAGGGCCAGCNGAGACTTGTAGATGACCTGGAGCCAGTGGGTTTGTCGACGAGTATGAAGCGAGGGCCAGCCAACGAGAGCGTACAGGTCGCAGTGGTGGGTAGTATATGGGGCTTTGGTGACAAAACAGATGGCACTGTGATAGACTGCATCCAATTTGTTGAGTAGAGTGTTGGGGCCTATTTTGTAAATGACATCGCCAAAGTCAAGGAATCGGTAGGATGGTTAGTTTTACGAGGGCATGTTTGGCAGCATGAGTGAAGGATGCTTTGTTGCGAAATAGGAAGCCGATTCTAGATTTAATTTTGGATTGGAGATGATTAATGTGAGTCTGGAAGTAGAGTTTACAGTCTAACCAGACATCTAGGTATTTGTAGTTGTCCACATATTTTAAGTCAGAAACATGCAGCATCACTACACTACCCGGGCAGGTGCGGGCAGCGATCGGTTGAAGAGCATGCATTTAGTTTTACTTGCATTTAAGAGCAGTTGGAGGCCACGGAAGGATTGTTGTATGGCATTGAAGCTCGTCTGGAGGTTTGTTAACACAGTGTGCAAAGAAGGGTCAGAGGTATAAAGAATGGTGTCGTCTGCGTAGAGGTGGATCAGAGAATCACCAGCAGCAAGAGCGACATCATTGAAGTATACAGAGAAGAGAGTTGGCCTGAGAATTGTACCCTGTGGCACCCCCATAGAGACTGCCAGAGGTCCGGACAACAGGCCCTCCGATTTGACACACTGAACTCTATCAGAGAAGTAGTTGGTTAACCAGGCGAGGCAATCATTTGAGAAACCAAGGCTGTTGAGTCTGCCGATAAGAATGTGGTGATTGACAGAGTCGAACGCCTTGGCCAGGTCGATGAATAGGGCTGCACAGTAATGTCTCTTATCGATGGCGGTTATGATATCTGCGCTAGGCACTGCGCTAGGCACTGCAGGGCCTGGATTAACCTCTACATCACCAGAGGAACAGAAGAGGAGTAGGATAAGGGTACGGCTAAAGGCTATCAGATCTGGTCGTCTAGTATGTTCGGAACAGAGAGTAAAAGGAGCAGGTTTCTGGGTGCGATAGAATAGATTCAAGGCATAATGTACAGACAAAGGTATGGTAGGATATGAGTACATTGGAGGTAAACCTAGGCATTGAGTAATGATGAGAGAGATATTGTCTCTAGAGACTTTAAAAACCAGGTGATGTCACGGCGTATGTGGGAGGTGGAACTAAATGGTTGGTTAAGGCATATTGAGCTGGGCTAGAGGCTCTACAGTGAAGTAAGACAATAATCACTAACCAGGACAGTAATTGACAAGGCATATTGATATTAGGGAGAGGCATGCGTAGCTGAGTGATCATAGGMATCCAGTGAGTGGTTGGGCTGGCTGGAGACATGGCGATTCAGACAGCTAGCAGGGACGTCGCGACGGAGAAAAGTCTGTTTTAGCCTCTGCATGCGGTGACGTCGATAGACCAGTCGTGATGGATTAATAGGGTTCCAAGTAGCAGAGGGGTCCAAGTCCAATTGGCAAAATAGGTATAGTGGCCCAAGAAATTGGCCGATGGATCTATTCAGCTAACAGTCCAACTAGCGGGCTGCGGCTAGCAGGCTAGCAGATGGGCATTCAGGGGACGTTGCGACATAGGGGCCAGTTGAGTACACCCTCGAGCAGATTACGTCGTAGTCCAGTCGTGAAGGATCGGCGGGGTTCTGTGCCCCGTATCAGCAGTTGAAGGGGTCCGGGTATTGCAGCCCACGAGTGGCTGATGGGCCTCTTCAGCTAGCCGAGAGAATGGGCCTAGCATGAGCTAACTCAGGCTATTGGTGGCTAGCTTCTGTTGGGGGATTCCGGTTCTGAGGTAAATAAAAATACTTTAGAAAAAACAGATCCACACCACATTGGGTGAGGCGGGTTGCAGGTGAGTATTTTGAAGTTGAGGTTTAGAAAAATATAAAAAAGATATGCGAAGAAAAATATATATCAATGGGACACTACAAGACGAAGGACAAAGGCGTCTGACTGCTACGCCATCTTGGATATAGCGATTGAATGATTGAATGATTTCGAGGGTAGCACTTCATATCCATTAGTTTAACCATCAAAGTCTTCTATTATTACTTTGCCTTTCCTTCCATATCCAGGACAACCTGTTTACTCCCTCCTAGCTTACTGGGCATATTTGGCATTCATACAGCTAGCTATGTTAATGGGACCAATACACACTAAGTGCTTTGCCAACAAGAACACTTGGATCCACAATGTAAAATATAAACGTGATATCCTCTTCAGTGAAGGTTGGCCTTATGTTACTATTTAAGCTAGTGTCACTTCTCATAACGAGGAGACCAAGGCAGCGTGAGATGAATACATTCTTCTTTACTTAAACGAAGAACACTAACAAACTAACAAAAATAACAAAACGAACGTGACGCTATAAAACACGAGTGCTGACATGCAACTACACATAGACAATAACCCACAAAACCTAAATGGAAAATGGCAACCTAAATAGGATCCCCAATCAGAGACAACGATAAACAGCTGTCTCTGATTAGGAACCAATTCAGGCCACCATAGACCTACATATACCTAGACAATACCAAAACCCCATAGAAATACAAAACCCCCTAGACAAGACAAAAACACCCATACCACCCTCGTCACACCCTGACCTAACCAAAATAAGAAAGAAAACAAAGATAACTAAGGTCAGGGCGTGACAGCTAGACCTCCCCAGTATCTATAAATATATATTTTCCTTGTTTTGTTCCTAAACTTTCCCATGTGCATTAATACCTATATTTCCAGAATCAGTTATGGAATCCAACAATGTAATTATTTTTGAAACACAACTGCCCATATAACCATTACATGAAACTCAGAAATACCCAGAAATACCCATAAATATGCCTCTTTGGTCCCGGGACCTTTCCCTGTGCATCAATACCTGTGAAGAGGTTGAGAAGAAGAAGACATTGTTTTGCCACGCGACTGACTCTAATGAGACAGGCAGGATGTTACATCATACCTGCTTCCTCTTGTATGGCTGACCTTCCGAGGCAGTGAAGTTAAACACACTGCATCTATTAGCTTTCTGTTTCAATTTTTTTGTTTCCCTCTCTTTATTTGAGTCACTCCCGGTTCCCTGGGGGTGAGGGAGAAACTGTCAACTCGGAGAGTCAGCACACTCCTCCTCGCCTCCAACAGACGTGCCTCCTCCTAGATAGACACTCATTCAACATGGAAAATCACAGCGGGAGTCTCCCTGTGCACCGGGCGGAAATACTGTACACGCACACAGACACACACACACAACATTCCCTTTTCTACATTGTCATGCTGAAGGCCCTCCTGCTCTCTCCTGGGTCACGCATGTTACAGTGCAGGATAAGGTGGCGTGTTTTACAGTATGTAAATATGTTCTCTCTGCTCTCTCCCTTCCAGAGACAAAGGAAAACCCTGAATTATGTCAAAATTATTAACATTTTAAAATACCTTGAGCTGATCACAGGCGTGGAAGTAATACCTTGTCAATTTTGGGGGTGGATTTGCACTAATGTTTCTTGCCAGCTTCACCCATAAATGTGTACATTCACTGACATTTTACTTTGCTGCGTTGTTTTGCCTATAGGAATACACTGTAGCTAGCTGAGCCTATACAGATGTAGGATCATAATTTGAGCCATCTTGCTACAGCAAGAAAATAATCCTGCAGCAACAAGAAATGTGAATTATTATGTGGATTTTAACTAATGGACATTTTTGTAGGGGTTGATATATTTTTCGTAATGGAAAATCAAGTCTGAAATTTCTAAGTCAAAATTACAAACTTCAGAAGCCTTTTTAAACCTCAAATACATTACAAGTTTTGTATTTCCTGCATTGTAGAAAAGTTGTCCTGGAACAGGGCGATCAATTTAAGATCCTACATATGCAGTGTTGTCAGCTGTCATAAGCAAAATATTTGTTGTCATTAACAGTTGCGTCATGTTAAGCTAGGCTTATTACCTTTCTACAACTATGTTATAAGGCATTGTAAGACAATGTTGGTCAGTTGACACTGACAGAGCATCAGTTCTCATTTTAAAACCTGCTGGTGACCAAAAGAGTTTTGAGAAGCTGACACACCACTTAGCAGTCAGCAGAAACAGACTTGAGACAGAGATCCAGCAGAAGACAGCGCTAGCTTTAGGATTGACAGGGAGGAACTCAACAAGGATGACCCTTGTCACCCATTTCTATTTACAAGTTTCCTCAGTCAGGCACAATTAGCCTTAATGTCACACAAATCGCTCTGCAGTGTTCTTCTGTCAGTGAAAGCTGCACTCAGCAGGAGACATGATGTAGATAGCTGTTATTGGATATATTAAGTAATTTTGGCAAGCGACATGTATACCGACAGTGTTAAGCAGTCATAGTATGTCTTAGCATTATCTCACTGATATGACATTGTTTTAAATCCATTATGATAGTACACAGCAGGTTACGTACGACTATTAGTATACACTATCACATTAACAACTACATCTCCGATACTAATACTGTAACGTCTGCTTCCAGCTCACACTCTCAAACACCTAGATCCCCTGAACGCAGCTCACTCTCCAGATCCCAATCACCTGAATTCTAATCACCAGTTCACACACCTGTATGTCATTATCACACACTATTTAGTTCAGTTCTTTGCACCCCATCATTGTGAGGTATTGTTTGTTTTTTGACACACGTCTTTCGGAACTCTGTTTATCCCGTGATTTACTCCTCCTGTGTATGATAGTTTTTGCCTGCCTCATTAACGACGCCTTTTGCCTATTTCCTGCCTGTACTTTAGCCTATCGGATTTCCTGTTATCTACCCATTGCCTGATCGCCCGGACTATGTTACTAGGCTTTTCCCTGCCTGTACTGTTGCCCTTTTGGACCCACTCTGTATGACCTTCTGCCTGCCCCTGGACCCAGCTACCTGCCTCCTCCTCCTTTTCTATAAACACCTGCTGCGCCCTACGCTTGAAACCWGCTCTCTGTCTCCCCTCGTGTTCATGACAAATACATTATCACATTATCAACTACATCTCCCATACTATTACAGTATCACATTGACAACTACATCTCCCATACTAATACATATATCACATTAACAACTACATCTCCCATACTAATACATCTATCACATTAACAACTACATCTCCCATACTAATACATGAGCATATCAACTACTACATTATCACATTAACAACTACATCTTCAATACTAATACATTATCACATTAACAACTACATCTCCCATACTATACATGATCACATTAACAACTAATTCCAACTAATACATTATCACATTAACAACTACATCTCCAAACTAATACATTATCACATTAACAACTATCTCTTCATACTATACATTATCAACATTAAACATACATCTCCCATACTAATACATCTATCACATTTTGGTGGAAGTGTGCAGAGATGGTTTGTCCTTCTGGAAGGTTGTCCCATTCTCCACAGAGTACTTCTAGAGCTCTGTCAGAGTGACCATCGGATTCTTGATCACCTACTGACCAAGGATTGTCCCCCGATTGTTCAGTTTGTCCGTGCAGCCAGCTTTAGGAAGAGTCTTGGTGGTTCCAAACTTCTTCCATTTAAGAAATGATGGAGGCATTGTGTTCACATGTGGACCTTCAATGCTGCAGAAATGTTTTGGTCCCCTTCCCAGATCTGTGCCCACAACAATCCTGTCTCAAGAGCTCTACGGACAATTCCTCGACCTCATGGCTTGATTTTTGCTCTGACATGCACTGTCAACTGTGAGACCTTATATAGACAGGTGTGTGCTTTCCAAATCATGTCCAATCAATTGAATTTACCACAGGTGGAATCCTGTAAATTCAGTTTGTTGAAACATCTCAAGGGTGATGAATGGAAACAGGATGCACCTGAGGTCAATTTTTGAGTCTCATAGCAAAGGGTCAGAATACGTATGTAAATAAGGTATTTCTGTTTTTTTTTTATGTGCAAAATGCATAAAAGCCTGTTTTTATTTTAATCCATTTTAGAATAAGTATGTAACGTAACAAAATGTGGAAAGTCAAGGGGTCCTGAATAGTTTCTGAGGCACTGTATGAGTGAATGCTGAATGATGCCCTCTGTACTTTCTACATTTGCATGTCTGAATCGTGATGTAGTAAAGTACACGTTTAGCATGCTAATCGCAGGGTGTCGTGTGTGTGGGTGTTCTCCATGAAGTCTGAATGTGGGGCTCTCCAGGGAATAGGCTCAGCTGTAAAGTTTATGTGTCTTGACTTGTGTTGTACATGTTCAGCATGTCAATCATGGCTGTTATAAGATGTGTAAACTATTGCATGGAAGGGTAAGGGTACAGTCGTAGACAGTTGGGTTCTGTGAAGCCTGCAGTGTGCTTGTCTATTGGAAAAAGGCTCAGGTGCGAAGCTTAGGTGTGTCTTGACTATTGAGTTGTACATGTTTGTGTGTAATAGCTGTTATGAGATGTGTACAACTGAAGCCTCCACGTGGTTGTCTACAGGGAATGGTCTGGTGGTGTGAGGTCTGTGGGGCTATTCTTAGAGTCTGAGTTGGAGTCGCTGGTGCGGTAACAAAGGTGACGGTGCATTCAGATATCTGGTGTGTGTGTGTGTGTGTGTGTGTGTTGTGTGTGTGTCCTATCTTAACTTCCAAGCATGGTTCATTTATTCTAGTTAATAAACCAGTGATAGCGTGCACATGCTGGTAAATGAGAGTTAGAGGGACGGAACCCCAACGTTACCACATTATAACAAATCAGAGAAAGAGTTGTTGAACACACACACAACACACACACACAGCACACACAACACACACACACACACACACACACACACACACACACACACAACACACACAGCACACACACACACACACACACACACACACACACACACACACACACCACACACACACACACACACACACACACACAAAAAAACCACGCCAGGTCTTCCTCTACATCTTAAGAGATTGCAACAACAAAATGGTATTTCTCCTGATGCAAGCGAAGTGGAAAAATATTACTAACATCACGCAAAACTTGATACATTAAAGATGACATGGGCCGTGAGCTGATTTGTTAATAGGTGTTAGGAGCTAATAAACAGTGTTTCATAAGGATTTATCAAACAAAACTGCTGGGGGGGGGACAATGTTGTGATGCCTTTTCCCCCATTTGTTCTGAAGATTACATTACACAGCTTGCTCATAGATAACCTTTATTAAATATCGAATGTTGACACATTATGCTACAATATGTTGAATAGCGTCGTCACAAATTAACCACATCTGTACATGCCGTATCTGCCACTCAAAATGAATATGTCCTTTTAACCCCTACAATCTAATTAGGAATAATAATAATACAAAACATTAAAAAAGTCAGTTTAAGCTAGAGATACAGTGGGGAGAACAAGTATTTGATACACCTGCCGATTTTTGCAGGTTTTCCCTACTTACAAGCATGTAGAGGTCTGTAATTTTTATCATAGGTACACTTCAACTGTGAGAGACGGAATCTAAACAAAAATCCAAAAATCCACATTGTGTGATTTTTTAGTAATTAATTTGCATTTTATTGCATGCATAAGTTATTTGATACATCAGAAAAAGCAGAACTTAATATTTGGTACAGAAAACTTTGTTGCAATTACAGGATCATACGTTTCTGTAGTTCTTGACCAGGTTTGACACACACTGCAGCAGGGATTTTGGCCCACTCCTCATACAGACCTTCTCCACGATCTTCAGGTTTCGGGGCTGTCGCTGGGCAATACGGACTTTTCAGCTCCTCCAAAGATTTTCTATTGGGTTCAGGTCTGGAGACTGGCTAGGCCACTCCAGGACCTTGTAGATGCTTCTTATGGAGCCACTCCTTAGTAGTTGCCCCTGGCTGTGTGTTTCGGGTCGTTGTCATGCTGGAAGACCAGCCACGACCCATCTTCAATGCTCTTACTGAGGGAGGAGGTTGTTGCCAGATCTCGCGATAATGGCCCATCCATCCTCCCTCAATACGGTGCAGTCGTCCTGTCCCTTTACAGAAAAGCATCCCCAAAGAATGATGTTTCACCTCCATGCTTCACGGTTGGGAATGGTGATCTTTGGGGTTGTACTCATCCTTCTTCTTCCTCCAAACACGGCGAGTGGAGTTTAAGGCCACAAAGCCCCCCTCTTATTTTTTTTGGTCTCAACAACAATGACCTTTCTCCCATGTGTTCTCTCTGGATCATTGCAGGATTGGTCTTGGCAAACGTTCAGAGCGGGCCTGGAATGCGCTGGCTTGAGGCAGGGGGCCTTGGTGCGCTGCAGGATTTTATCCAACGGGTAGTGTGTTATGAATGGTTTTCTTTGAGACTGTGGTCCAAGCTCTTTTCAGGGTCATTGAACAGGTTGCGGCGTGTAGTTCTGGCTGATCCCTCACCTTCCTCATGATCTATTGTGCCACGAGGTGAATCGTTGGCATGGAGCCCCAGACCGAGGGATTGACACATCATTTGACACTCTTCATTTTCTAATAATTGCGCCAACAGTTGTTGCCTTCTCAACCAGCTGCTTGCCTATTGTCCTGTAGCCCCATCAGCGCTTGTGCAGGTCTACAATTTAACCCTGATATCCTTACACAGCTCTCTGGTCTTGGCCAATCTGTGGAGCAGGTTGGAGTCTGTTTGATTGGAGGTTGTGGACAAGTGTCTTTTTACAGGTACGAGTTTCAACAGGTGGAGTTTATACAGGTATGAGTGGAGAACAAGGAGGGCTTTTAAAGAAAAACTAACAGGTCTGTGAGAGCCGGAATTCTACGGTTGGTAGGTGACTATACTCTATGTCATGCAATAAAAATGCAAATTAAATTAACTTAAAAATCACTACAATGTGATTTTCTGGATTTTTTTTTGATTCGTTCTCTCACAGTTGCAAGTGTACCTATGATAAAATTACGAGACCTCTACATTGCTTTTGTAAGTGGAAAACTGAAATCGCAGTGTATAAATATTGTTCTCCACACTGTATGTTTTTTGCACTGGATGTGTCTCAATCACATGCCATCCGCCGATGTGCACTTTCGCATCTGTGGTGAAAGGTGACAGAGCCTGCGGAGCGGTGTTTTGTCACGATCATGAGCGATCCCGAATGGTCTTTTCACTAAATGAATTTGTAGTGGTCTGCAACGGTTTGGGCCTACAAAGATTTCTAGACCTCTATGGAAAGATGAGACTCTCCAGCACACATAAATTAATATGTACTTATCAAAGTCGCGTAACATCCATTGAATCTGTTTTTAATCGCTAACTCCATTGAAATTAACTCAGTTTATAATCACTACTCCATTCATTGATACTGGTTTTAAATCGTAACTCCATTGCATACTGTTTTCAAATCACTGACCCTCTTTGCATACTGTTTTCAAATCCACACATGCAACGTCTAAAACACCCATTGGCTACTGTTTAAATCATATCACTAACCCATTGCTCTGGTTTTAAATAACTCACTACTCCATTGCATACTGTTTTAAAGTATCAACTCCATGCATACATTGTTTTAATCAATCACTCCCATTGCTGACTGTTTTAAATACTACCTTGGCATACTGTTGTTAAATCACTACCCCTTTGCATACTGTTTTAAATCACTCATTGCTTTTTATCACACTCCATTGCAATGTTATTAATCACTAACTCCCATTGCATACTGTTTTAAATCACTACGTCCCATTGCATATGTTTATATCACTCACTCACATTGGCTACTGTTTAAATACTCACTTCCCCATTGCATACTGTTTTAAATCACTACTCCCATTGCCATACGCTGTTTTAAATCACTAATCCCATTGCATAAATGTTTTAAATCATAACGTCATGCATATGTTAATAAATTGACCTGATCGTTTTTAAATCACTCATTCACCATTGCATACTGTTTTAAATCATCAATCCATTTGCATACTGTATCCTTTCCCATTAGAATCATCAGTTTTAATATATCCCATTGCATACTGTTTAATCACTCCTCCCATTGCATACTGGTTTTAAATCACTACACTCCCATTGCATACTACTGTTTTAAATCACTCATACCCATTGCATACTGTTTTAAAATCACTTCACTCCATTTGCTATAACTGTTTTAATCACTACTCCGATTAGCATAACTGTTTAAATCCTACACTCCATTGCATACTGTTTAAATACTACTCCCATTGCATACTTGTTTTAATCACGTCACATCACCATTGCATACTGTTTTTATAATCACACTCCCTTGATACTGTTTTTAAATCATCACTCATGTTCCTATTTAAAATAACTCCCATTGCCATACTGTTTAAATCACTCACTCACATATGCAACTGGTTTTAAATCACTCCATTCTACGTTTACACTACTCATTGAATAACTGTTTTATAATCATACATCCCATTGCATTTCTTTGCTTTATTTTACATAAGATTATTATTTTCCTTAAAATCCTAAGAGTCTTTGACGCACCATGCGTCAATCTGAGTAACCAATTAAAAAATCCACATCAAAAGCCGTCATTCAAGCTAGAGGAATCGGTTTTTAGCATGGACTGCGTTCAATCCACCGCAACCACGTTATGTCGGCCTTCCGCATCTGCGGTGGAAAGGTGGTAAGCTACAGCGGTGTTTGGTTAGAACGCTGAGCAACATGAAAAATCGTCGTCTTCTTCACGAATACGTCTGTACGCTTTCAGAAGCGGCTTTGGCCTGCAAACTAACATGACCCACGTGGAAGGGGGAGACTCAACGACAGATGGTTCTCCCCATGTTTGTTCTTTGCTCGGAGACCAAAAGTGGTAGAAGATTCGTTGAAAGGTTAACCTCACTAACGACATGAATTATGAGTAAGTTTTGTGCAGCAGAAATAACAAAGGGGGTTAAATATGTGTAAGTGATTCTATATATTCTCTGAGGCTTTCCTTACTAGTCTGAGTTAACCTGCTACGTGGACATATGGAAGTTTTTTAGATGGTGGCATGCTAATGGATCATTTAGCTCTATTGATTATGAATTTTTAGGCCGACTTGTGGTATAGTATATTAATTTTTCTTTTTAATCTATAAATATTGAATTTGACTTTTACTAATTTAGCCATAGAAACACTTGAATCCCATTCAGAAACGGAAAGAAAGACATAAGAAATAAGGTTTTGAAGTGTCTGTCCAATATCTAGGAGATATAAGAAAGCTTAAGAAATATATTTGTTTTTTTGGACACATATTTAACCCCTTATTTATGTTGGCACAAAATGCCCTTCATACTTCCATTCGTAGCCTATGCCCATGATACCTCTAGCTTAAACTGATGGATTTTGATGGGTATTTTATTACGTTACTTAGACTTATGCACGGGTGAGTCAATTAACTCTTAAGGATATTTTAAACAATGTCTTTTCCTTAAACAGTTTTTCTTTAAACAGTGTCTTTCCTTAAACAGTCTTTTCCTTAAACAGTGTCTTTTCCTATAACAGTATTTTCCTTAAACAGTATTTTCTTAAACAGTGTCTTTTCCTTAAACAGTGTCTTTTCCTTAAACAGTGTCTTTTCCTTAAACAGTATTTTCTTAAACAGTCTTTTCCTTAAAACAGTGTCTTTCCTCTTCTCTTTCCTGTGCTCTAGTCTCATCCTCACAGTTGTTAATGTATGGGTCTATTAACTGTTTACTAAGCACCCTTGTCGACAGACAGCACAATTATAGCCCCACTCTCACTGCCAGTGTGCTTAGCGGTTAAATCTCTGTAATGAGACGTGCAATGCCACGCTGCTCTTCTTTATATCACGTCATGGAGGTGCACCACTGAGCCCTGATACCCAGAATGCACTAAAACTATCCTGTCGCATGGAATAAACTGTCTCCCCTCTCTCCCTCCCTCGCCACGGAAAGCAGAGCCATTGCTGAGCAGGGGTGAGCGGGTGAAGGAGTGGGTGGGGGGTTAATGGAGAGGTAAAGTGAAGCTGAGCACAGACAGAGGTTCCCCCCTCCCCAACCCAAGGCCAAACACCATGCTATCAACAGAAATGAGGACAGTAAAAGCCATCTGCCTCAGCTCCCACCCCCATCAATAGTACTACCTCATCACTGAGCATTCCATTCTGCTCCACCCTTTCAACAACCCTTCATTCCTGAACGATCTGCCACTCTCCCTCCCCACCTCAATCAATAACCTACTNTCATCACTGAGCATTCCATTCTGCTCCACCCTTTCAACAACCCTTCATTCCTGAACGATCTGCCACTCTCCCTCCCCACCTCAATCAATAACCTACTTCATCAGGACCTGAGAACAATCAGGCCCCCTCCCCTCAACACCCTGACTTTCACCTTCAACCCCTAAGCACTGCCACTGAACACACACCTTCCAGCAATCCCAACAGGTTCGCGCACTGAACACCACTGACATCTTGCGTCACGTCCGTCAAAGAATAAGTGAAGTGCAGTCAAAGAAGTGGACATACTGCAGCAACCACTACACACTCCATTCCCTTCTCTCAGCAGCTGTAGCCAGTTACTGACAGGGCCAGACAGAACCCCACTGACATTCTTACATCAAAAGTGGACCCAACAAACAAGGTTTCATTAGAAATAAACACAGCGTGTCCTCTATGCATTAAATGCCCTTCTCTCAGGAGCTGCATGTCGCTAGTCACTGACAGGGTGTTCTGAGGACCACCCACGCTCTGTGTCGACCCCATTCCCCTCGCCTTCCCATCAGGCCGTACTGCAGTTTCTCCGGCGGCGTTTGCTCAGGCAGTGGCAGGTACCTGCAGTGTGTCCGTGACGCCACCCGCCTTCGCTCCTGTCCGAACACATTTTGTGTGACACACACACCCTGTGACACCGGTGTCTCGAGTTCTCTAACACTCTGGGCAAAGAGCAGGAGAGAAGATGCCCAACTCACGTTGTCGACCTGAGTTAATGTTTACCGTATAGTCTCAAACTGATTATGTGTGACTAGTGCATCACCGGCTGATATGAATGAACAAGTTATTCACGTGTACAGTGATACTACACTAGCTATGAAAGTATCKTGGGGTGTAGATATGGGTTTAAATAGGGTATATATGTATATAGGTATATATGACATTAATCTGGTTATATGTTCAAGGCTTGTAAGCCCTTTTCCTATGGCACATAACAGCATCATTCATTTGTGTCAGTTACATATAACACTATCAGTAGAATGTCAGTAGAATGGCATCACATTCCATAATGTTACCCATTATCCCATTATAATATCCATAGGCCTAGGGGTGTCTGAAAGGCACCCTATTCCCAATGGAGTGCCTAGGGAATAGGGTACCATTTCAGATGCACTTCTAGTGTGTGATTATGGCCAGCAAATTAACCAGAAGCCGTTTGCAATATCCTAGCATCTCCAGATACCCATACCGCAGATGTCTCAAGCACAGCGCGTGTCTTAGTTAGTGAATAACCTTTCACATTCAACATGGAGAAATCAGGGAGGTAGTTTGATTCAGCTCATTATAATCAGGGTCTTGCTGTTGGGGGGCGGGGGGCTTGGAAGGACACACCCGAGATGCTCCCACGGTCTAAATGTCATGCTGTTTATAGTGACTAATCAAGCTTGAATGTGATGTTTATTTCAACTGTCAGGCCTTTTATGTTTGTTTGTGTACAAGCGCTTTGAGTGAAGTGAGATACCAGAGTGCAGTAGTCTGTGCGTATGTACACTGTTTCATTCTACCTCTCTGCGTCCTCTCTCTCTTCCTCTGTCTTCGTTTTCTCTTGCTTATTCTCTCTCTCCCTCTCTCTCCCTCTCGCTCCCTCCCTCCACCAGTCAGTTCTCTCTCCTTCCTTTCTCCCCCCATCGCTCTGTGTGACTAGAGGCATTAGCATTACAGCGGACACTTTCTTCTCAATTAACCATGTTGGTAAAACACCCTAGCAACACATGCCCATCCTGCATAGCAACGCATATTCTAAGAACAAAGTGTAACGTAACGGGGGGGTTATAAAAAACAATAAAAGGCATTTTCCATAGGAGTCCTTGTTCTAATCCGCCTGAATGATAGACATGTTGTTTCCTTTGTAACCGTCTAAATGGGAATACGATCCCAAACGAGCCAACTCTGCCAACGAAGTGAGTGAACCTGGAGAGTGGTCAGCTCTCGTAATTAACTTTCTGTGCCAGGCACGGTTTCCAGTGCACGCATGCACGTGCACACACACAGCTTGCCTTAGATAACATATTGCCATGCAGTACAAGCAAATATGGTAGATTATATTTTCCCCTACGAAAGACAATTATCCTACAAAATGAAAAACTGGATTCATATTCTGTTATGTTGTATGATAAACCTGGGGCCAATGGAGCAAACATGTATTGAATTCCAGAATTTATATGAGGCTTGTCTGACAGCAATTTTGTTGATCATAGTTTCATATTTATGAAGGCATAAACAGCCGTTAGTGCTGATAGACAATATTGTTTTATGAGATATTTCTAAATATGGAATGACGATATCATGAACAATTTGTATGCAGCGTTCGTGCAGAGTCAAGCAGTGAACATTCAGTCCAGGAAGACTATTTACTGTCTTCACAGAACATTCCCTCTCCAGAACATTCTCTCTCCAGAAAATTCCCTGTCCAGATAATTCCCTCTCCAGAACATTCTCTCTCCAGAACATTCTCTCTCCAGAACATTCTCTCTGTCTTCTCCCACAAAATTCCTGGTATCTAATAATGGAATAGCTTTGTGGAACCTTTGAATGCCAGGTCATTTGCACAAGTTTTGCGATTTCCATGGAAAGGTGGCCTATTGTATGGTTCGGTAAAGGTTCCCTGGGTTGGACAGAAACCTTATTCCCAGGAGAGTTCTGCTTGAGAGAGCTCCTCTTGTCCTCATCGTCCTCCACCCCCTCCATTTCCCTCCTTGTGCTGTCCTCAAATCCACCTTTCCTCCCTCTCTTCCTACCGCACCTCCACCTCTCCTCCTACCTGCTCCCTCTCTCATCKKATCCACCGTCACCACTGAGGCCCCAGGTCCGTGAGATGGGACCTCCACTCGTCACCCGTGGCTGGAGATGGAACAGTCCATCTGTGCTGACCACATGGCAGGGAACAGGCCAAATCAAGTATGAACAGGTCTCTGGGGGTGGGAAGGGGCCGTATGGGTGTATGAATTGTAATGAGAGCCCTGGTGGATCCCTTTGCACAGATACATACTATGTCTGTTGTTTCAAAAAGAGATCAGAACAATTGCCATTCCAGGATCCAAATTGGTCGTAAAATGCAAAATAGTCCATCTAAAATGTTACTAAAGCATTTCATAGTTTGTATTCAATATCAAACCCAATGTAGAAGCTACAATAGAAATGACCCTAAGGCTGGTACAAATCTCCACCCCATGTATATGGTCAGAAGCAAAACCAATAACCCAGACTTATTGACTATATCGCACAACTTCATTCGTTATTCAAAGCACCATCCAGAAAAACAATAATCCTTAACCCGAGAAGACTTCAGAGTGGATGGAAGCTCGTCTAAAAACCCAGAGCTTCATATTACCCACACCCAGACACTGATTGTCTTGGAATTGACTGGAGGCATCAGTAGCAACCCATTAGGTTGTAACTTGGAGTGCGTCTCAAATGGCACTCAATTCCCTACATAGTGCACTACTTTTGACCCAAAGTAGTGCACAATGTAGGGACTAGGGTGCCGATTGAGACACATTCTTGGTAACGGCGTAAACGTATAGTGAACTGTGGCAGTTATCTGAACGGGCCACGCGGACGCGCTAACGAGGATGTCAACTCTAGTGCGCTCGTTTAACGAGAGGTGATAGTCCYTAATGAATGCGGCGACGCACTTTTCAACCCTACTGGCACCGGCGCCGWCCGTTTAGATTCGTTAATGTTGCATTGTTAAAATGTGCTACCTCYTCTTCTTAKAAATGTGTCATGCGAGTCACACTACAAAGTCATACAGCCACAAAAGTGATGTTATTTACTAAAAAGGGACATGCTGTAGCAGATATTGACTTAAGCTATGGAAAATGTGGCATATTATTTGCCCCCCACAGTATCTTTCTTTATTTTATTTAACCTTTATTTAARCAGGCAAGTCGATTATAAACACATTCATATTTATAATGATGGCCTAGCAAGAGGCAAAACGCCTCTTGTGGGTACGTGGGCTGGGATTAAAATAAATAAAAAATAGGACAAAACACACATCACGACAAAAGAGACACCACAACACTACATAAAGAGAGACCTAAGACAGCAACACAACATGACAGCAACACAACATGACAACACAACATGCTAGTAGCACAACATGACAACAACACAACATGGCAGCAACATGACAACAACACAACATTATCTTAGCACAACATGACAACAACACAGCATGGTAGCAACACAACATGACAACAACACAACATGGTAGCAGCACAACGTGACAACACAACATGGTAGCAGCACAACATGACAACAACACAACATGGTAGCAGCACAACATGACAACACAACATAGTACTGCAGCACAATATGACAACATGACAACAACACAACATGATAGCAACACAACATGACTCCACAAAGCAAGTACTGCAGGCTCTAGTTTTATCTTATCTTGATTATTGTCCAYTCATARGGTCAAGTGCTGCAAAGAAAGACCTAGTTAAGCTGCAGCTGGCCCAGAACAGAGCYGCARGTCTTGCTCTTCAGTTGAGGAYAGACTGACTGCATCACTTCTTGTTTTTATAAGAAACAATGTGTTGGAAATTCCTAATTGTTTGCACAGTCAACTTATACACAGCACTGACACACACACTTGCCCCACCAGACATGCCACCAGGGGTCTTTTCACAGCCCCCAGGTCTAGAAGAAATTCAGTGAAACGTACAGTATTAAACACAGCCATGAGTGCATGGAACTCCCTTTCATCTTATATAGCGTAAGTGAACAGCACACCTGGTTTCAAAACACAAATAAAGCAACACCTCACGGCAAAGCCCCTCTCCCCCATGTGACCTACCTGTTGTGTGTATGAACTGACATGTATGTGTAACTGATAGATGCACACACAAACTACTTATGAATGTTTTTAAATGTATGTAAATTGTAAAGTCTTTTGTCTGTAATGTATTTTTCATTATATGTAGACTCCAGTAAGACTAGCTGTCACCGTTGGCGTCGGCTAATGGGGATCCTAATGAATAAATTCAAACATGGTAGCAACACAACATGACAACAACACATCATGGTAGCAACACTACATGACAACAACACACCATGGTAGCAACACTGCATGACAACAACACAACGTGGTAGCAACACAACATGGCAGAAGTACAACATGGCAGCAACAAAAACATTGTTAGGCACAGACAACAGCACAAATGAAAAAATTGCGCAAAAAAAACACATCACACGAACAAGCCACAAGTGTCATTAAGTGTCCACGACTGAGTCTTTGAGTTTAGAGATGGAAATAAAACTGTCCAGTTTGAGTGGTTTTTTGCAGCTTGTTCCAGTCGCTAGCTGCAGTGAACTGCCACGGTCCCGTGTGGCTCAGTTGGTAGAGCATGGCAGAGCATGGCGCTTGCAACGCCAGGGTTGTGGGTTCATTCCCCACCGGGGGACCAGGATGAATATGTATGAATTTTCCTATTTGTAAGTCGCTCTGGATAAGAGCGTCTGCTAAATGACTTAAATGTAAATGTAAACTGAAAAGAGGAGTGACCAAGGGAAGTGAGTGCTTTGGGGATTTTTAACAGAATGTGACCGGCAGAACGGGTTCTGTATGTGGAGGATGAGGGTTGCAGTAGGTATCTCAGATAGGGGGGAGTGAGGCCTAAGACGGTTTTATAAATACGCATCAACCAGTGGGTCTTGCGTCGGGTATACAGAGATGGCCAGTTTACAGAGGAGTATAGAGTGCAGTGATGTGTCCTATAAGGAGCATCGGTGGCAAATCTGCCTCTCGAGAGCCCCCTTACCTACTAATGTATAAATTACCTCTCCGTAATCTAGTATGGGTAGGATGGTCCTCTGAATCAGAGTGAGGAAACCAAGTCTAGATTTAACCTTAGCCTGCAGCTTGGATATGTGCTGAGAGAAGGACAGTGTACGGTCTATCCATACTCCCAAGTACTTGTATGAGGAGACTAACTCAAGCTCTAAACCCTCAGAGGTAGTCATCACTCCGAATCACATGACCTTTGTTTTAGAGGTGTTCAGAACAAGGTTGAGGGCACAGAACGCTTGCTGGGCACTAAAAAAACTCTGTTGTAGAGCGTTCAACACACAAGTATGACTGTATCATCTGCATATAAGTGGATGAGAGTGATTCCTAGAGCCTGAACTTTGCTGTTGATGTAAATTGAGAAGATCGTGGGGCCTAGGATTGAGTCTTGGGGTACTTCCTTGGTGACAGGCAGTGGCTGAGACAGCAGATAGGTGAGACAGATGAGAGAGGTAGTTAGCAAACCAGGCCAAAGACCCTCAGAGACACCAATAGTCCTTAGCCGACCCACAAGAATGGAATGGTCTACCCGTATCAAAAGCTTTGGCCAAGTCAATAAAAATAACAGCAGAAGACTGCTTAGAGTCAATGGCAGAGGTGACATAATTTAGGACCTTAAGGTTGTAGTGACACATCCATAACCAAAGCGGAAACCAGATTGCGTACCAGAGAGAATACTATAGACATCAAGAATGCCAGTCAGTTGATTATTGACAAGATTTCCCAACAATTGATAAGCAGGGCAAGATAGAAATTGGCCTTATTACAGAGAGCATTAGCTTGATCTCCCCCTTTAAATAAACGACGCACCGTGGCTGCCTTCCAAGCATTGGGAACCTCCCCAGAGAGGATAGACAGGTTAAAAAGGTGAGAGAMAGGCTCGGCGATGATAAGGGCTTCAACCTTAAAGAAGAAAGGATCTAAACCATCTGACCCAGATGTTTTTTMGGGGTCAAGCTTAAGGAACTCCTTTAGCACCTCAGACTGCAGGGAGAAGCTGTGTAGGGCGGCAGGGAAAAAAAGAGGGAGGAGCATCAGGGCTAGTCGAATTAGAAGGGCTGGGAGATGAAGAAGTGTTGGACGGGCAAGGAGGCATGGCTAAGTCAAATAGGATTCTTGACTTAATGAAGTGGTGATTAGTCTAGGTCCAAAAYGCTTCTTAACAGCTTCTACCCCCAAGCCATAAGACTCCTGAGCAGCTAATCAAATGGCTACCCAGACTATTTGCAGGTCATGAAGGAAGGTTTGCTCATTAAAGGTTTTCAGCAAGCGTCTATAATAAATAAGGACAGGTTGTTTAACTGAGCATTACAAACACAAGCCTTTAAACAGTGATCACTAAGGTCATTGCAGAAAACACCAGACTGATACCTATCAGGATTATTTGTGAGGATAACAGCAAGGAGAGTAGCCTTTTCTGGGTGTTTGGGGTCATACCTGCAATGGATAGCCAATTCAGAATTTTTTTGTTGGGGTTTTTCAATATTTTTTTTTACATCATGTTTCCGCCATCTTCCTACTACTGAAAAGAATGATAACTAACCTGGTTTTTGATGAACATTTCTACTTCATCAAGTTGGAGGCGCAGGACATACTGCTCACCCCGGACCGTGCCCTAATGCCTAATAAAAGAAAAAGGTGGCTTAAGAGAGGTCAACGTGCGGGCACCCTGATGAGTTCATAAACGGCTTCTATCCTCCGTTTTATTGGCAAATGTACAATCACTGGAGAACAAACTGGACAAGCTCTGTTRGAGACTARCCTATCAACGGYACCTGAAGAACTTTAACATATCCTATGTTACTCTGAGTCGTGACTGAACAAGGACATAATATACATCTCGCTAGATTTTCTATGCATCGGCAGTACAGAACGGCAGAGATGGGTAAGCTCAAGGGGGGAGGTGASTGTCTCTTTGTTAACAACAGCTGCTCGCCTGAGTTAGAARACCTCATGAGAAGCTTTAGATCATACTATTTACCGAGAGAGTTTCAATCTATATTTTTCGTAGCCGTCTATTTACCACCACAAACCGATGCTGGCACGAAGACTGGACAAGAAAATGCTCATCCAGAGGCGGCACTCCTAGTGGCCAGTGATTTTAACGCAGGGAAACTGAAATCCGTCTTACCCTAATAACTACAGCCCAAAAAGCTATACACCTTTACTCTCCCTCACCCTCCATTTGGCAAATCTGACCATAACTATATCCACTTGATTCCTGCTTACAAGCACAAACCCAAACAGGAAGTACCAGTGACACTCTCAACACGGAAGTGGTCCGATGAAGTGGCTACTAAGCTACAGGTTTGCTAGCACAGACTGGAATATGTTCTGGGAWTCATCCGATGGCATTGAGGAGTTTACCACATCAGTCACCAGCTTCAATAATAAGTGCATCGATGACGTAATCCCCACAGTGACCATACGTACATATCCCAACCAGAAGCCATTGTCACGCCCAGAGACAAGCAGAGATCCTTTTTATGTCTCTATTTTGGTTGGTCAGGGRGTGAGTTGGGGTGGGCATTCTATGTTTTTGTTCTATGTTTTCTATTTCTATGTGTTTGGCCGGGTGTGGTTCTCAATCAGAGGCAGCTGTCTATCGTTSTCTCTGATTGAGAACCATACTTAGGTAMCCTTTTCCCACCTGTGTTTTGTGGGTAGTTGTTTTCTGTTTTGTGTCTGCATCAGACAGAACTGTTTCGCTTTCGTTCTCCTGTTTGTTGTTTTTGTTCGATTTTTTTTATTTTTTATTAAATCATGAACACTTTAAACGCTGCACCTTGGTCCACTCTTCCTTCAGCCCACGAGAACCGTTACAGCCATGGATTACAGGKAACATCTGTGCTGAGATAAAGGCTAGAGCTGCCACATTTAAGGAGTGGGACACGAATCTGGGTGCTTATAAGAAATCCCCCTATGCTTTCCAGCGAACCATCAAACCAGACAAAGCATCAACACAAGACTAAGATCGAATCCTACTGCACCAGCTCTGAAGCTCGTCGGATGTGGCAGGGCTGGCAYACTATCATGGATTACAAAGGGAAACCCAGCCGCGAGCTGCCTAGTGACAAGAYCCTACCAGATGAGCTAAATGCATTCGATTCTCACTTTGAAGRAAGCAAAACTGAATCATGCATGAGAGCACCAGCTGTTCCAGACAACTGTGTGATAACGCTCTCCGTAGCCAATATGAGTAAGACCTTTAAACAGGTTAACATTCACAAGGCTGCAGGGCCAGACGGATTACCAGGGCATGTACTGACCAGCTGGCAAGTGTCTTAACCAACATTTTCAACCTCTCACTGACCCAGTCAGTAATACCTACATGTTTCAAGCAGACCATCATAGTCCCTGTGCCCAAGAACGTCAAAGTAACCTGTCTAACTGACTATTGTTCCATAACACTCACATCTGTAGCAATGAAATGCTTTGAAAGGCTGGTCATGGCTCACACCATCACCCAGACACACTGGACCCACTCCAATTCACATACCGCCCCAACAGATCCACAGATGACGCAATCTCCATTGCACTCCACASTGCCCTTTCCCACCTGGACCAGAGGAACACCTATGAGATTATATTGTTCATTGACTACAGCTCAGCATTSAACACCATAGTGCKCTCCAAGCTCATCACTAAGCTAAGGACCCTGGGAATGAACACCTCCCTCTGCAACTGTATCCTGGACATCCTGATGGGCCGCCCCCAGGTGGTAAGGGTAGGCAACAACACATCTGCCATGCTGACCCTTAACATGGGGGCCCCTCAGGGGTGCGTGCTTAGTCTCCTCCTGTACATCCACGACTGCGTGGCCTCGCACAACTCTGCCGACACAACGTGGTAGGCCTGATCACAGACGAGGATGAGACAGTCTATAGGAAGGAGGTCAGAGACCTGGCAGTGTGTTGCCAGGACAACAACCTCTACCTCAACTTCAGCAAGACAAAGGAGCTGATCACGGACTGCAAGAAATGGAGCACTCCCCCATTTACATCAACAGGGCTGTAGTGGAATTGGTCGAAAGCTTCAAGTTCCTCGGTGTCCACGTCACTAAGGATTAATCATGGTCCACACACACCAACACAGTCGTAAAGAGGGCACGACTACGCCTCTTACACCCTCAGGAGGCTGAAAAGATTTGGCATGGGCCTTCAGATCCTCAAACATTTCTACAGCTGCACCAATGAGATCATTTTAACAGGCTGCATCACCGCTTGCTATGGCAACTGCTTGACATTCTGACCGCAAGGCGCTACAGAGGATCATGTTTACGGCCCAGCATATCACTGGGGCCGAGCTCCCTGCCATCCAGGACCTTTATACCAGGAGGTGTCAGTGGAATGCCCTAAAAATTGTCCAAGACTCCAGCCACCCAAGTCATAGACGGTTCCCTCTGCTACCCAGGGCAAGCATTACCGATGCACCAAGTCTGAAACCAACAGTACCCTGAACAGCTTCTACTCCCAAGCCATAAAACTGCAAAATAGTTAGTCCAGGTAGCTATTTGGATAACTATTTAACTATCTGCATTTACCCTTTTTGCGCAAACTMTTTTTSACTCATCACATACGCTGCTGCTACTATTTATTATRTGTCACTTTATTCCTAGTTATGCACATACATATCTACCTCAAATACCTCGTACACCTGCACATCGATTCAGTACTGGTACCCCGTGTATAGAGCAATCGCTACTCATTYTGTATTTATTATTACTTGTATTATTACGGGTTTTACTTTTCTATAATTTCTCTATTTTCTTTCTCTCTGCATTGTTGGGAAGGGCCTGTAAGAACGCAGTCTACACCTGTTGTTTAGAAAGCATGTGACGAATAACATTTGATTTTATTTGATACCTCGTGGGATTGGTAATGATCTGAGATAGATTTAGGGAGTCCCATGATTTTAGGATCCTCATGGGCCCTGGTCAAATGTAGTGCACTAAAAAGGAAGCCATTGGGACACAAACACACACTGTCTCAGRGAGGTAACTAATTGGTGTCTACAGTGGCGATCAACTCTCTCTCTCAGACTGAGTTCTTCTCTGACACCGGGCTCTATTATCCTCCAGTACATAGAAGGAAGGTAGCTATAGAATTCTCCTGCAACTCTCCAACAGTTTCATTTAGAATTCTGGAGCCGGCAGCGAAGCCAAGAGCAAGTCTCACGGCCGCTTGTGTTCCTCAAGAGTATATCTGTGTTTTTTGTTTGCTACACGTGTGTGTCTGCTGTGTGATTGTATGTGTGTGTGTGTGTTTTACTGCGTGTGTATGCACACGTGTATGTGTGTGTGTGTGTGTACAACTGCGTCTTAATTCCAATGTAATCGTCTCCTCATCCACTCGAAATGGAGAAGTGAATCACAGTGGAGTGAGGGAGCGGAGAGGAGGAGAGGCGTAGAGAGAGGCTTTAGAATCTGTTTATGATATTATGGAGATAAAGCCACCTCTGCATAATTCATGACACGGGGAGTGAGATAAGGGGATGAGGCGTGCGAATCAGTCCCGTGTGATGCTTTTATCATAACAGACCAAGTGCAGGCTGACAACTTGGCGGTGGGTCTGCGTCGTGTGTGTGTGTGTGTGTGTGTGTGTGTGTGTGTGTGTGTGTTGGTGTCTGTAAGAGTGTGTGTGTTGCCTTTGTGTTTATGCCTGCATATACAGAAGGGAATTGGCGATTGGAGTTGACAGCAGAGTGGATTATATCTGCTCTGCCTGGGTACTGCTGCTCCGCTGCTTCACTGAGACACACTTTACCATAGGGATACGCTTTGTATTAAGCTCCGGTGTTAAGTCGACATCGGCTGCTGGAAGCAAGCACACGTGACAAAATCAATGTTGTTTTTCTCTCCCTACACTTCCTCAAGGTCGTGTCTTTACTCAGCAGTGAACACAATACAATACTTAGCCCCTGAGTGACTATCATCACTCACTGACTGACTGATAGGGAGCCTAAAGAATGTAAACCAGAGACCAGACACTTCTGGCCCTGAGCTAAGTAATGAACTTTCATCACTCAAAGATTGCATCTGAAATGGCACCCTATTCCCTGTATAGTGCACCACTTTTGACAAGACGGCCCTGGTTCAAAGTAGTGCACTATATAGGGGGCTTGTCTACTTAATATTTTCTATTTTGGGACCAGGCACTTCTGGCCGTCAGCAGAGACACTGTTCTGTCACACTGACTAGCAATTGAATGGAACCCTTAGGCAAAGGTAGAGGCTATTGAGGCCATAGAGACATACTGTACACTATAAAATGCTTCATTGGCACACAGGGATGTCTGTCTCAGGCCATTCTAAAGGTTTGATGTCTCTGAGTCTTCTTGTCGCTGRTGATGACCTTTGAGGATATTTATGTTTTGTCTTCTACATTCCTTCACATTTTCTTKTTTGTTATGATTGCCAGTTCAGCCTGTTTTTGGTAGGTGACAGCACCTCAGACTAGAGGCAGCAACAACTTCAGCTATGTTCACGATGCTTTCCAGCTGAACAGAGATCTGTGCCCCCGCAAACCTCAYTGTAAGTGCCCACACTCCCTCTCCAGTGTATTGAACATGAACACTAGTAAGCACTTTACCAACCCTTTAGTTTTCAAAGTGACCCAACACATAGACAGACACCACGGGGGAGGAAAGCATAGCAGTACTYTGCTTGTCCTTAAACCACCCTTTGACATCAATCTCCAGTCATTATGGAGCTCTCTATAATTTCATCKCTCTAGTGTGAAACAAGATGGCACACCTGTCAAAACACAACAAACTCAGCATGGTAATGCAGTCAAAAGCCTAACCTGTACATGCTACCAGCCAGCTGTGGAAGCTACTTTACATTCAACAGCAACACAAATGATGACTATGGAAGAACTGAAGATGAAGAAGAAAAGCATCCTATTTTCTACTCTTTTACCTTCCTACCTGCGTTTCTGGGGCTGGTTAGGATTGTTACTGAGTCATTCTTAATCACTCAGGAATGAAGCTGAACTTTTGGTATATTTGGGTTAACAGTAGCACTGAAGAGTGGCACTGAACACACACACACACACACACACACACACACACACACACACACACACACACACATCTCTTAAAACATCCCACAAGCTCCTGCTCCAAAACCGGCCAATGAAAGCTCACGCTCATAATTCATGCAACAAAAGGAGGGCTTAGTCTTCCATTTATTTCCTGAATAGTTTTGTTAGGTTTCAACGCATCACTGTCAGTAGTGATAGAGTGGGTTTGGAAGCGTGTCTTTTGGTGCTTCGCCAGAGCTGCCCAGATCATTTGTTCATCGACAGTTGAAATGAGCTTTCATTGTTCAGAGAAGTGAAGTCTTACACAGGCTGTCACTGACACCAACTGGCTAGAACCAGTATTGCACACACTTTCTGTCATCTACAAAACAACCGTCACCATCAACTAGATGCTGTTATTTTTACTCGCGAACATAAGACAAACAATGAAAACCAAGTTTCCAAAGAAGACAACAATAAAAGTTATACATTATAAACTGGGGGAACTAACTTGAGTCTCTGCAGTCTTCAGTCTGTGATCTAGTTCCTTGGTTCCCCAAGGTATTGTTCAGTAGAGGTATTGTTCACATTAGTTTCCTCACCAGCTAGCTACAGATTGTAACACCAGATAATGTGATTTAACCAATTTTTGGGGTAACCATTATACTGGGAGTTACATGTTTGCCTATACAAGAAGTCAGCAGAGATTTTTCAACTAAGCTGGTATTGGCGATACTATCTTTGTCCTCAATTTGTGGAAACTAGAGTCTCAAANCACCAACTGGCTAGAACCAGTATTGCACACACTTTCTGTCATCTACAAAACAACCGTCACCATCAACTAGATGCTGTTATTTTTACTCGCGAACATAAGACAACACTGAAAACCAAGTTTCCAAAGAAGACAACAATAAAAGTTATACATTATAAACTGGGGGAACTAACTTGAGTCTCTGCAGTCTTCAGTCTGTGATCTAGTTCCTTGGTTCCCCAAGGTATTGTTCAGTAGAGGTATTGTTCATATTAGTTTCCTCACCAGCTAGCTACAGATTGTAACACCAGATAATGTGATTTAACCAATTTTTGGGGTAACCATTATACTGGGAGTTACATGTTTGCCTATACAAGAAGTCAGCAGAGATTTTTCAACTAAGCTGGTATTGGCGATACTATCTTTGTCCTCAATTTGTGGAAACTAGAGTCTCAAAATGTCCGTGTCCAGTTGCAGGGGTCCGTTTGAATTTAGAAAATGCTCCGTTATTAAAATAAAATATAAATTCCRTACATGAAGCAACTCAACAACGTGTATGCCGCCATCTTSTCTTTTTGTAATCTTCTCTAATTGATTGAGACAGGTGGGTCCACCCCAAAGTGCTGCATGTCATGATGACAGACACCTGTCTCGATCAATGAGAGAAGAGCAGTTGTTGTGGGGGGTTAAGTGCTTTGCTCAAGAGCACAAATGCAGGCATCTAGGATTTGATATCAGTTGCTAGCTCACTTCAGCGAACTGACAGACCCAAGATTCAAACTGGCAACCACACAACGTTGCCCTCAGAACAGCCTCAATTCGTCGGGGCATGGCCTCTACAATGTGTCGAGAGCGTTCCACAGGGATGCTGGCCCATGTTGACTCCAATGCTTCACACAGTTGTGTGAAGTTGGCTGGATGTCCTTTGGGTGGTGGACTATTCTTGATACACACAGGAAACTGCTGAGCGTGAAAAACCCAGCAGCATTGTAYACCTATTAAACACGGATACCTTCACTCCCCTTTAAGACATACAGAACATGATACCTTCACTCCCCTTTAAGACCTATTAAACATGGATACCTTCACTCCGCTTTAAGACCTATTAAACATGGATACCTTCACTCCGCTTTAAGACCTATTAAACATGGATTACCTTCACTCCGCTTTAAGACCTATTAAACAGGATACCTTCACTCCCTTTAAGACCTATTAACACGGATACCTTCACTCCCCGTTTAAGACCTTATTTAAACACTTCTGGATACCTTCACTCCGCTTTAAGACCTATTAACACATGATACTTCACTCCCCTTTAAGACCTATTAAACCGGATACCTTCACTCCCCCTTTAAGACCTATTAAACACGGATACCTTCCACTCCCCTTTAAGACCTATTAAAACGGATACCTTCACTCCCTTTTAGACCTATTAAACACGGATACCTTCACTCCCCTTTAAGACCTATTAAACACTATTGGATACCTTTCAACACCACCAATGCGGCAAAACTGTTAAATGTGCTGAAGTCATGTGTGCAAATGAGGGATAAGATACACACATGTACGTTACATGTCACATATGTCTGCCTGATTCAAAGGATGTGATCCTCTAGTATACACTGCAATGATCCCAAAATGAGCACCCTATTTCCTAGTGCACTATTTTTGACTAGAGCCCTAGGAAAAGTACTGCACTTATAGGAATAGGGTGCCATTTCAGACGCCCCTCGGTCTTAGCCTTTCTGTGATATGGTGAATGTCATCTAAGCTGCTCTAGTCTATATCGAATCGAGGCTTGTTTCTCTTCTCACACTACCTTAGGTCAGACTCTGGCTGTCTTTGATTGGCCCAAGGGCTCCAGTCTATCTGCTAAGGCTGAGAAGTTCACTGGGGTTAGTGAGAGTTTGCTGAACACATTTTCATTTGGTACACTGTATCCACAAATGTAATATGCTATTTAAATGCCACGGGTAAAGGTTAGCCAGTATAGAGAGAGCATGCATAATGTTTCCCCAGGCCGGCGAATGTTTGTGATATGATATCATGCACTCTTCTTCAAGCCAAGCTATCTGGTATAGTCGGGTATAGCAAGGCCATTCTATGTGTGTGGATGGATGGAAAATGCCTTAGGTGATGTGTGTTTTGGACAGTCTTCAAACACACTTGCATTGCATAAATGGGTTCAGAAAGATCTTTGCAAGAGCTAAAACATCATCATCATTATGCAAGGTCCACTTTCTTCTTARGCTAATAATGTAAATCCATTTCCATTCCATGCACAGTACCAYAGGTGTGTATAAGCGGAATCCTTGTTGGCATGTACYTACCCACTGGGCAAGATCTGGTTGAATCAATGTTGTTTCCACGTAATYAAAAAAAYATATGGTAAGATGTTGAATCAACGTGGAAAACTGATTGGATTCGCAAAAAGTCATCAACGTGAGGCAATTTACTCTTTTCTCACCCAACTCTGAACCTAAATCCAATGACATGGTAACGTTTTTTGTTGATTTCACATTGAATTCAGGTAAATCAAAGCTCGACGTTGAAATGACGTGTGTGCCCAGTGGGTATACAGGTATATACATATACAGCTCTGACATAAATACATAAATAAAGAAATGGACTCGGGGTTTAATTATTAACAAGTACACAAGTGTATTTTATTTAACGCAAGCAAGTTTGTTCCTACAGTTAAAAAAAAGCCACTGTTTAAGCCGTTGGCACATGTATGTACAAAACAGATTATGAAGAATCGRACAGCCTGCTACAAAGCATTCTTAGTGAAAGTACAAAAGACTAATATGGGAGGAGAAAGCGGAAAGCATTGTCAGGTTTATACTGAAGAAGTGAATACGCAACATCATAACAAGTAGTATCTGTTTTATAAGACATGGCTTTCAAAAATGAATATGACAAACTAAAGGAGGAAGGGAAACAAAATCATTCACTACAACCTAATAGGCTATTTGTTTACTTAGCATAATACTGTTAGCGTAGGAACCGCAATACTGCACATATAAGAAATCAGTTGACTCAGACAGTCCAAGCGTAAAAATGAGAAATGAAAATGATAAAGAGAGAGGATTTTTAAAAACNACAGCCTGCTACAAAGCATTCTTAGTGAAAGTACAAAAGACTAATATGGGAGGAGAAAGCGGAAAGCATTGTCAGGTTTATACTGAAGAAGTGAATACGCAACATCATAACAAGTAGTATCTGTTTTATAAGACATGGCTTTCAAAAATGAATATGACAAACTAAAGGAGGAAGGGAAACAAAATCATTCACTACAACCTAATAGGCTATTTGTTTACTTAGCATAATACTGTTAGCGTAGGAACCGCAATACTGCACATATAAGAAATCAGTTGACTCAGACAGTCCAAGCGTAAAAATGAGAAATGAAAATGATAAAGAGAGAGGATTTTTAAAAACMTTTTGAATCAGTTAAAAACTATTACCACTGAATGCATAACCATGCCACAAATAACAACTAGATTCACGGTTCTTTTTTAACTAGATAATACAAGTCATTTTTTTCTTGGTTAATAACCAAACGCTGCATGACTACAGTACAGAGATTCAGCTTCAAATCCAAACGCACGTAACACCAAGAAAGAGCTCACGATGGTTGAATAAGTGCACCAAGACATTTTTGTTCTTTTTTGTTAGCAACGGAATGATGAAACGCCGTACTGCAGAACTAGAGTAGTAGAATGAGTTAACACAGAGTTTGGTCCATACTCAAGTAATATAGTTTTAGTTGTTTTATAGACATTTCATGTTTTTTAGTATAGCTTCACAGACAGTCAGGGTTTGGGTCCGTTTTTTTTCAATTCAGTAAATTCTGCAAGAATTTCAGTCTATTTCCTGAATGGACAGGACATAAATGGAATTGAACCCAACCCTGCAGACGGTTAAGGTATCTCTCAATGTGATATTCAACTTTTTTCACTTGTAGCAATACGACCGTTTCAGGCCTAAAGCTTGTTCATCCGCTTGCCGTCTAGATTTTGTTACCATATTTATTTCACTGGTATCTCTGAAATGGACGTTCACAAGAATATCACCAAACTTTGACCAATGAAATGAWTGACCTGAAATTGAAGTGTCTCACATATATGTATATATTTATATACCGTAGATATATATACAGAGCAGAATACTGACAAAAAAAAACATCTAATATTTTTTCTTCTGATAACTTGCATTTAAAAAGTTGAAGATTAAAACATAAAAATAAAACCTGTAAAATGTTATTTGCATGTGAGTTATGGCTTGCGATGGATGAGAAAAGTGGTTTTCTACAGAGTTTCCCCCACGGCAAAATCCTGAAAGGCCATTCTATCAGATGAATTTCTACGTCATGTCATTCCCACAAGCCTCTTCTTCCTCCTTATACTACATATCATCATCATCATCATCTTCATCCCTCCGCTGACTTGCCACTCAAACAACTGTTTTCTTTTCACAGTTTCAGAACACTATTATTATTGACAGACAATCAGTGTTTTTCACTTTGAATGACTAGGCTACTCAACAAAGCTAGCATACATTTCTGACAGGCCAAGCTACAGTTATAGCAATATGTAAAAAGTCACTTTKAGGTACTTTTTGTTTGTTTGAAAATCCCTGGCACTCCCAACCAATAAAGAATTTTCTGAAAAAAGATTCTGTACATAGTTTTTATACCGGCGATGCTTACTGTTTCGGAAGCTTATTTATGCTGTAATTTACCTGTAAATTATACAAGTTCGGTCACATTTTGGTCTTGTTAAGTGGATATGTTGAAATYAAATGMATGTTAAAACCTATGTAGGATTGGAGCRCCGTTGGATGACGAGCGTTTAGGAACGTATAAATATATTACACGGAAATGTGAATTAAAAAGCGATAAAAACTCAACAGCCCCCAGCCCGACCCCTCCTAAAACCAAACAT
>NC_036873.1:1460760-1461762 GCF_002910315.2 Salvelinus sp. IW2-2015
ATTTGCCCAGACTCTGAGACGTCAGGAGGACATTGTTACGGATAAGGACCGTGGCAGCTGACGCCTGTCCGCATCAGACCAGAGAGAAAGAGAAAAGGAGAGAAGCAGTTATTGGACTCTGGGTCGCGTTCATTAGGCACCAAATGGAAGAAGACGGACTGAAACAGGTAGCGACTACGTTGAGTGCCCTCCCTAAGGAGCATATCCCTGATGTGTTTCTGCAGTAACTCTTTTCTCCACTGAGAGGCAGCGAGGTGTCAGTGATCAGCCAACCAGAGCATCTGCTGCAGAGGTTCTGAAGAAGTAGTTATGAGGTAATTAAATAAAGAAAAACACCTGCACTCCTCTGGTCCAGTGTATTGCATTTATCTAWTGATGATATTGTGTTCTAATGATGATGTGAAGATTAACATGCCTAACGAATTCCCTAAGCTTGGGATAATGAAGTTATTCTATTCTTTTGTTATATAACGACATGACCCAAACTCCTCATGAATAAACAGATTCACCAAGATAGATCCAAGTTGGAGATACAGACAGTACTTCCTTCATACAATCTCACAGTGATCTAAGATAATTTATCACAGAAAATATTAGACGAGAAGATGGTYCATCAATATTGTCTATGCAAATTGATTTCTTACCCATTTTCTAAACCTTAGCTCTCGGTGAGAACTAACACGAACACACTTAGGTGAGTCATCTCATTGTGTATTACCATAGACATCCACTGGGTGGCCAAAGAGCACACAGTTGGGCCACAGATACAGACTCTGTGTTGTGAAGAYCCACTCCCGCCCAAATTGATTACCATTTCATTTTCTCTTGTCTTTTATAGACCTCAGACAACGKAGCAACAATGTCCTATTTTGTAGATTTAAAACATTACATCATGGGTCTAAGGACTGGAAATGTATGACGTTGTTTATGTTTTGTGGTAACAGGAAGCTGTTATGGACATATCTATTTGATGACAACCAAACCATAAGAAACTAGTGTCAT
>NC_036873.1:1462612-1465734 GCF_002910315.2 Salvelinus sp. IW2-2015
CACAACCCTCAGACATAAAGTAGAGCTGTCATTGTCTCACCATGGCGATAACTGCAGCCCCAGCCCCGGCCAGGGCACAGGCGAACAAGTGGAACGTCATGTCCAGCTGAAAGACAATCAAACACAACACAGCTTTATTAGTCACCAGGAAATGAAGACAACTAACAACAACGGTGCTTGCTTTGTTGGTATTCAAAATGGGACTCAAAGCATCGTTCCAACTTGTAATGTCTGTGTTTACAATATTGCCAGGTCATGTTGAGATTAAWAAACTAAATCACAYAGTGGTTGCTTTGAGAGTGAGAMAGGGCAAGATGTATTAAGATTTGTCCCAGTCCAATATTAGCTCACTTTTTCAAAGGGAATTAAACYAAGGATTAAGGAGGYAAAAGGTTAAACAAAAAGACAGACTAATCTTTATTAAGCTWTMTTTTMTMRRCRRTRRKCAKYAGYMMWWAYWMRWKAKKCCRKMAYAKKRSMMYMKGCSKCWKRACWCWRKWCACWCACACAAATCACCATTTAAAATGACAGAGGAACCCTACAGCAGTGTTCCCAATCCTAGTCCCGGGGTCCCAAAGGGGCGCACATRTTGTGTTTTWMCCCTAACACTGACACACCMAATTCAAATCAAAGGCTTGACGATGAGTTGATTGGTTGAATCAAGTGTGTGAGTGTTAGGGCAAAAACCAAAAAGTGCACCAATTTTGGTCCCCAGAGCCAGGATCGGGAAACATTGCCCTAAAGCATTTATGATTTTAGAAACATATTCCACCTCTATGGACAGACAGCCTTCAATGTGAGAGAGGAGCCTAACCCCTGAGGTGCGGCGATCACTAAAGGTCACAGCCAACAGAACCTCGCCTCCCCCCTTCATCGCTCCCCAGCCACACACACACACACACACACACACTTACCTCGTTAGACTCACACATCTTAAAGAACTTCTCGGAGCCCGTGCACACCTTCCTCTCCTCCCCGATAGTTACCATGCCTGCGAAAAAACAACAATCCATTTCACATTTACATTTCAAGTGACTTAGCTTGGCCGGCGCTTCGATCCACAGAGACCTAACAACAGCTACTGCAGCGAGTTACAACAAACACTCATGTTAAAGGGCTGTAAAATAGATCTCCTTCAGGAGCATTAAATAACTGCAATGAAATGTAAAGAAGATTGATTGAATTGTGTGTCCGCGAAGTGAGAAGACTAAACGACACACTATTCAGTACAGTATGCTCCATAGMTCATTGTCTTGTCAGACATCTTATCCACATTCATGATAGAACACAAACAAACAAACAAACAACTGGAAATAAACCACCAAAGCCCTGGTTAACCACTGCCAGTGTCAGTGACTGTGTACGTATTCGGTAAATGGCAACAGTGGTGTGAATGGATGGCGGCGCCACCCGGGCCCGCCCTTACCAAACTGGCGCAGGTCCAGGCAGAGGTTGGCGCCCTCCACCACAGTGGTGTTCTGACAGAGGGTCCAGAGTTGAAGTACATGAAGACAGGCAGCGAGGTGAAGGCTGTCACACCAACCAGGCAGGAAGAAGATATAGGTCAACATAATGAACTGCAGGAAGAAACAGAGGACACAAGATAGAATGGTTTATTAGAGACAGAGGGAAAGTGAGGTGTTATAGAAGAGCACAGACGGAATGAGGGAGGGGAATAAAGAGAGGGAGAAGAGGGAGGAAGGAGAGAAGGAAGAGAAGGACAGTCCATTAGAAAGAGAGAGGGAGAGAAAGAGAGGGAGGAAGGAGGAGAAGGAAGAGAAGACAGTCCATTAGAAAGAGAGGGGAGGGAAGATAGGGAGGAAGGAGAGAGAAGGAAGAGAAGGACAGTCCTTAGAAAAGAGAGGGAAAGAAGGAGGAAGGAGAAGAAGAGAAGGAAGCATAGAAGAAGAGAGGGAGAGAAAAGAGAGGGAGGAGGAGAAGGAAGAGAAGGACAGTCCATTAGAAAGAGAGAGGGAGGAAAGAGAGGGAGGAAGGAGGAGAAGACGGTCCATTAGAAAGAGAGAGAGGGGAAGAGAGGGAGGAAGAGGAGAAGGAAAGAGAAGGACAGTCCATTAGAAAGAGAGAGGGAGGGAAAGAAGGAGGAAGGAGGAGAAGGAAGAGAAGGACAGTCCATTAGAAAGAGGAGAGGGGAAAGAGAGGGAGGAAGGAGGAGAAGGACGGTCCATTAGAAAGAGAGAGGGAGGGAAAGAGAGGGAGGAAGGAGGAGAAGGAAGAGAAGGACAGTCCATTAGAAAGAGAGAGGAGGAGAAAGAGAGGGAGAAGAGAGGAGAAGGAGAGAAGGACAGTCCATTAGAAAGAGAGAGGGAGGAAAGAGGAGGGGAGAAGGAGGAAAGAGAGAAGGACAGTCCATTAGAAAAGAGAGAGGGAGGGAAATGAGAGGGAGGAGAGGAGAGAGAAGAGAAGGACAGTCCATTAGAAAAGAGAGAGGAGGGAAAGAGAGGAGGAAGGAGGAGAAGGAAGATGAAGGACGGTCCATTAGAAAGAGAGAGGGAGAGAAAGAGAGGAGGAAGGAGGAGAAGGAAGAGAAGGACAGTCCATTAGAAAGAGAAGGGAGGAAAGAGGGAGGAAGGAAGGAGAGGACGGTCCATTAGAAAGAGAGAGGAGGAAAGAGAGGGAGGAGAGGAGAAGGAAGAGAAGACAGTCCATTAGAAAGAGAGAGGAGAGGAAGAGAGGGAGGAAGGAGGAGAAGGAAGAGAAGGAAGTCCATTAGAAAGAGAGAGGGAGGGAAAGAGGAGGGAGGAGGAGGAGAAGGAAGAGAAGGACGGTCCATTAGAAAGAGAGAGGAGGAAAGAAGAGGAGGAAGGAGGAGAAGGACAGTCCGCTTAGAAAGAGAGAGGGAGGGAAGAGAGGACCAAGGAGGAGAAAGAGAAGAAGGAAGAGAAGGACAGTCATTTAGAAAGAGAGAGGGGGGAAGAGAGAGGCGAGAGAAGGAGAGAGGATAGAGAAGGACAGTCCATTAGAAGAGAGAGGGAGGAAAGAGAGGAGGAGGAGGAGAGAGGAAGAGAAAGGACAGTCCATTAGAAAGAGGAGGGAGGGAAGGAAGAGAGAGGAAGAGAAGAAGGAAGAGAGGACGGTCCATTAGAAAGAGAAGGGGGTGGAAG
>NC_036873.1:1467039-1468132 GCF_002910315.2 Salvelinus sp. IW2-2015
GAGGGCTTAAAATCCCCCAACGGCACCGTGCCAAGGACATCACGCCAGACGACAACACAAAGCATACACACACACACACACACACAGGATATTGGAATCCACACAGGAGTGGAAAAATCGATCTCCGTCAGTGTGCTGCGTCAGGGAAAAATCTCCCTCCCTCCCACTCACACACATATTCATGATCAAACACCTGAGAAATACACCTGCCACGGCAGCAGCTACTCTTCCTGGGGTCCAGCAAAATGAAAGCAGTTTATACAATTTWAAAAARATTACAACACATTCACAGATTTCACAACACACTGTGTGCCCTCAGGCCCCTACTTCACCACTACCACATATCTACAGTACAAAATCCATGTGCACGTGTGTGTATAGTGCATATGCTATCGTGTGTGTATGTATGTGTCTGTGCCTATGTTTGTGTTGCTTCACAGTCCCCGCTGTTCCATAAGGTGTTTTTTATCTGTTTTTTAAAATCTAATTGTACTCCTTGCATCAGTTACTTAATGTGGAATAGAGATCCATGTAGCCATGGCTCTATGTATTACTGTGCGCCTCTCATAGTCTGTTCTGGACTTGGGGACTGTGAAGAGACCTCTGGTGGCATGTCTTGTGGGTTATGCATGGGTGTCCGAGCTGTGTGACAGACCTCGGTGCATTCAACATGTCAATACCTCTTATAAATACAAGTAGTGATGACGTCCATCTCTCTTCCACTTTGAMCCAGGAGAGATTGACATGCATATTATTAATATTAGCTCTCTGTGTACAGCCAAGGGCCAGCCGTGCTGCCCTGTTCTGAGCCAATTGCAATTTTCCTAAGTCCTTTTTTGTGGCACCTGACCACACGACTGAACAGTAGTCCAGGTGCGACAAAACTAGGGCCTGTAGGACCTGCCTTGTTGATAGTGTTGTTAAGAAGGCAGAGCAGAGCTTTATTATGGACAGACTTCTCCCCAGCTTAGCTAGTGTTGTATCAAAAAGGACATACTTGTGATGTCGCTTTTAACCAGTAACCCCTCTTTGTTGCATTGAGGGAAGATTACTGTATCAATGGCAGGGGTATTCAGCAAGAATAAAACCAATC
>NC_036873.1:1471397-1473541 GCF_002910315.2 Salvelinus sp. IW2-2015
ATCGGTAATTCCATTATGTTGTTTGAGATACCTTCTGGGCTCAGCTTGGTTAAGGTAAGACTAACAATGGCCGAGTGGTTACTTTGTTTGGGTGTTCCGAGCAGTTGTCCATCCGTCAACTGCTTCCCCTCCTGCCCTCCATTTTCGCCCACTATTACAGGAGATAATATTTTTAGTTGGAAGTTCCATGGGCGGTTTAGGTGGGAATGGATGGTTTGGTTTCCAAATAACCTGCTTTGAAGTTTGTTTTGTGTTGAAATATTTAGGAACTAACTTAATTGCCTCTCTTGCCCACGCCCTCGTTCCGGACTCTGGGGAAAAACTAAACACACTTAACAAAAGAGTTTTGGGCAGGTCACATTGTTCAGTCACTAAACTGTAGTATTGGAGACCTTTCAGTTAGCTGGTCGCACCGCATCGCTGTCACAGTATCAAGCCCTCTGTACTGGTTTTTGTGTTTGAGATAAAGGGAGGGGAGAGTAGGGATAGGTTTTTTGAAGAATATTAACCTATCAGACACACCGTGATTGTGGTATTTATATACTATGAATGCCCTTTGTTGGTTGTGGTATATTTTAATAGGATAGTGAGTAGATATAAATGTAGATGTATAGGGGAGATTTTGCCCGACCTCAGATCACTACTACAAACACTTACAGAAAGACGAGCTGGTGGCAGCCGGCTAATGGTTAATGCACTTAGAAAGAATGGAAAGGAGAAGAAAATGGGTTTTCCGTTAAATTAACTGTGACTCTGCTTCCGGAGTAGCGCAAGATCCCAGGGACCTACTTGGGAGACATGTACTGTTTAGTCTGTCTAGGGCGGGAGGAACCCGAGGTTATGGGCGGTCTCGAGATACGAGGTGTTTAACTTAGGTTGTTGCAGTTCATGAGCACACAGGTGAGAGTGGAAACCCATTTCCCACCGATCCTTTAATACAGACGTGGTACTGGAAGCTTGTTCCAAGAAAATAAGGGCACTGTTTTTTTTTTTGTGAGTGACACACAGAAAACTGGATGCTTGTTTTCTTAGAAGTAAAAGAATAAAATCTGTGTCAAAAAAGTACAGGGTCACCTGTTTCTAATTGCCCCAATCCTAGTCATATTAGTAACATTGGTTCCTTGGTGTTGGACTGAATGGGCATGCCTATATACGGTCGCTAGTGAATGTCTACACACCCCTTGCACAGGCTTCAACATTTTCTTGTGTGTGTGTGTGTGTGTGAGAGAGAGAGCGAGAGAGAGGGAGTGTGTGTGTGTGTGTGTGTGTGTGTGGCAGACTAGACACAGTGGGGTATTGATTTCTGAGCCCAGTCCACAGGGATCAAAGCTCAATATGGGCAGTGGGCACCTTCATTAATCTACAAACATACCTGATAAATTGGCCAAACGATGGAGTCATAAGTATCTGTATGATGGCAGCTGATCAATTATTTACAAAGCTGGTACGTCATGTGGGTGAGGACTTGGGGAATGATTCAAGCAAGCTGTATAACTTGGATTAACAGACCAAAGTATTTTCCCATTCCAAGTGATAATGGGTTGCGTTTCTTGAAAAATCATACTGCATTTACTAGAGTCAGTTGTAAATACTATAGCTATAACTTCACTATTTCATCTTATTCATTCTATAACTGGTGCAATGAATTGCAAAGATGACACGATTGCACCTCCACTGCTTTCACCGAAGTACGCCTTTCKGTCTTGCCCCAATGCCCAGCTCAGAATACTAACACAAACTGTGCTCTCTCAGTTGAGAAACATTCGAAAGAGTCCATGGATATTCATTGGAWACGGTCGGKCGGATGCCCCCAGGACTGAATCTGGGAAAGCCATTGTCAGCACAAAGTGGGAACGAGCAGCTCAGTTCACTATCTTTCCCAGGAAAAAAATCCTTCATTCTACGAATCTATTAGCTGATGTGAGTGGGGTGTGTGTGTGTGTGTGTGTGTACGTGTGTGTACGCGTATGTGTTCACAGTACGCCCGAACACAGCGAAGGCCTGCAAATGGAATAAGACAATGTTCGTTTTCCATTAGCCTCAGCCCAGCAGAGACATGACTAAATAGGGTGGTGGCAGGTCGTAATTACATTGCCCTCCTCTATACAATATGTCAGGCTAGACGCTGTGAGGAGGATGTGTCC